>NC_081183.1:83668364-83897849 GCF_029867415.1 Vicia villosa
AGTCGTCTGGACAAGCAAGATGACACCAATGATGAGTTCAGAACTTGGATGAAGAACCAAGAAGAAACCTCCAAGAAGCAACCTGAAGACACTTCTGAGATTAAGAACCTTCTGGCCGCCTTAGCTTCTCAATTTAGCCAGTCGTAGTCTGTCTTGTGTTTTAGTTGGTTTTTCTTTGTTTTTGCATCTGTTTGCTTGCATCTGCTTTTGTATTCTCTTCTTCTGATTATCAATAAAATATCTTTTTCTTTCTTCACTCTGTGTGTCTTTCATCTGAATCTTTTATACTTTTTGATGTTATGACAAACATGGGGGATAAATGTGATAATTGAATTGATTTATAATATCAGTTGCTGGGCTTAAGTCTCAACATTCCTAACAATTATTTGCAAGTTTTTCTGTCTTTGATAGTTTTTGCAGAAATGTGATATTCTGGACAAGCTCAATATGAGAAGCAAATACATGGGGAAAAGCAATTCTAAAGCTCTTAAAGAATTGAAGCAAGCTTAGTGCTCTGAAGCTTCAAGATCAGAAGCAAGAAATGTTGTGATCAAACCTAAAAGCTCTAATACAAGAAGTCTCAAAATCTGATGGCTCAGATACATAGAAGACTGAAGATATAGAGCTCTGATACACGTGATCACAAAGAGAAATTCAAAGCTCTGAAGCTGTCTAATGGAAGCTCTGAAGAGAAGCTCTTTATGTTCTAAAGTTCTAGTTCAACGTGAAAGTCTCAACTGAAATGGAAGAATACTCAGGGAAGTCTTTTATTTAAGATTCTTCTAGTATTAATTTCAGGGGGAGATTATTAATCTCAAGGGGAGACATATTCACACACTCTAAATTATATGCTTATGCTATATCTGTGAAATTGTCTTTGTTCATCAGATATTCTGGATACAAATTTATATCAATTCTGTATGTTTTTGTCATAATCAAAAAGGGGGAGATTATTAGAACAAGAAATGTTCTGATCAATATTCTTAGTTTTGATGATAACATTTTGTATGAATTTTGTATAAGACAATGTAGTACTCTAATCCTTTACGTTTTCCATTTCAGGAAAAGTATAAAAGAGTATGCACAAATCAACATTCAGAAGCACTGACCCAGAAGTTCTAGATGGCTTCATCAGAGCATGGTCTGGCAAGACATCAGAAGATGGTCATGCAGAATCAGAACATGAACTGGAAAGCATAAGAAGATGGCAGTCAGAAGTACAAGCTCTGAAGCTCTGATGGTATCACGCTTAAAGCTCTTCAAAGTCAGAAGACAGAAGATGCTCTTCACCAAAGCTGATGACTCTGATATTCAAACGTTGTTATCTACAAATATGAGTCCAGAAGAAAGTACAAGATGAAAGGTTGTAACGTCAAATCTCTGACTAACAAAAGGAACGTTAGAAGCTACAAAAGACGAAGTCAGTAAAAGCGGCAAAAGCATGGCTCGAGGTAGTTGACAAAAGTGTGAAACATTAAATGCAGCATTGTACTATTCACGCAAAGCATTAAATGCTCCCAACAGTCATTTCCTCTTAAGCGCCTATATATAGAGGTTCTGATCAGAAGCAAAATACAACTCTTGCGCAAAACTTACAGAAACACTGTCAAACTGAAAAGCAAAAAGAACTTCATCTTCAACCTCACAAACTTTGTAATATCTTAGTGGGTGTTAAGAATTAGAACTTAAGAGAAATATCACAATTGTGATTACAACTTTGTTAGAAGCAAATATAAACTCTTGCAAACATTTATTTTACATCGATTGTAAAAGATTTCCTAGAGTGATCAAGTTGTGATCTTTAGACTCTAGAAGACTTAGAGGGTATCTAAGTGGAAAACCATTGTAATCAGTTGGATTAGTGGATTAAGTCCTCAGTTGAGGTAAATCACCTTGTCGGGGGTGGACTGGAGTAGTTTGGTTAACAACGAACCAGGATAAAAATAATTGTGTTCATTGTTTTTATCTTCCAAGTTTTTGAGTTACACTTATTCAATCCCCCCCTTTCTAAGTGTTTTTCACTCGTTCATTTAGATATCTTTCTCATTCAGGCGGATACCCTTATATAGGCCTAAGACAGCTCCTTAATACCTCATTTAAGGAGTGTCTTTCGGCATCCCTACTCATTCATCACATTATAACGTACGTCGTCGTCATAATCACCTACAATAATGCCATGTAACATTTTTCTCACCATCAAGCTTCAGTTACAACTCTTGCCATTCCCTAGCCCGACTTCATTTGGATTGCCTTGGCAGGCCGATCTCCTACCCGAAATAACCCTTATCTTAACTGGCCCAGGGCTACATCCCAGCTAGGCGTTCACCGACTATCCCTATCTGACTTACTACTCGGGTAAGACCTGGTTGGATACCCAAATCCAGTCACTTGTGTTGGTCTCGTATGCTGGTCCACACCCTATACTCAGTCCGAGTTCACACCCGACTAATGTATTCCCAAAGTGTACATAAGGCCCCCGTGCACGAGTTCTAAAGGAATGAAGTGTTCGGTTAAAAGAAATTCGACTTTTTTATTTTGAGATTGGGTTACGTACTCGGACATGCTTCATAAAAAACCCAGACCAAATGACATGGATAAACATCGTAGGTGAAGAGACGTGACGCTTCACCCACATTTCTCTGTCCTCAAGTAATGACAATAGTTATAGGAATTTGTCCATGATGATCTTTTATCACACAAACCCTTCCGTCTTCCAGTGGGTACTTCATTATGAGGTACACGATTGACATTGCGACTTTTAGCATGTTGAACAACAGTCTGCCCATAATGATGTTGTATGGAGACAACGCATTGACTATCAAATATCTCACCCTCACTCCTTTTATATTATCTCCACTACCACACATGGTCAGTAGAGGAAAATGCCCTAATACCTGCACTTGTTCTCCTGAGAAATCGACCAAGCTATCATTAAAGGGTAGTAACTGGACCTGTCAGATCGAAATTCATGTCTTTGAAAGCATCCCAATACTGAAGGATAGAAAAACACTTAGAAAGGGGGGGATTGAATAAGTGTGACTTTAAATCTTGGACGATAAAAATAAATTGCACAATTATTTTTATCCTGGTTCGCTGTTAACGAAGCTACTCCAGTCCACCCCCGCAGAGATGATTTACCTCAACTGAGGATTTAATCCACTAATCGCACGGATTACAATGGTTTTCCACTTAGTCCGCAACTAAGTCTTCCAGAGTCTTCTGATCACACACTGATCACTCCAGGAACAACTGCTTAGATACCCTCTAAGACTTTTCTAGAGTCTACTGTTCAACACGATCACTCTAGGCTTAGTTCACTCCTAAGACTTCCCTAGAGTATTCTGATCAACACGATCACTCTAGTTACAAACTGCTCAGCCAACTGCTAAGACTTCCTAGAGTATACTGATCACACTGATCACTCTAGTTCCTTACAACTTAATGTAATTCTAAGAGTATTACAAATGCTTCTTAAAAGCGATAATCACAACTGTGATATTTCTCTTAACGTTTAAGCTTAATCTCACTAAAATATTACAACAGCAATGTAGTGAGTTGATGAAGATTCTGAGTTTAGATTTGAACAGCGTTTCAGCAAGTTTGATATAAGTTGTTTTGGTGCAGAATCGTTAACCTTGCTTCTCATCAGAACTTCATATTTATAGGCGTTGAGAAGATGACCGTTGAATGCATTTAATGCTTTGCGTGTTCCGTACAGCATTGCACTTAATGTTATACGCTTTTGTCAACTACCTCGAGCCTTGTTCACGCTGTGTCTACTGACGTAGCCTTTAGTAGCTTTTAACGTTCCTTTTGTCAGTCAGCGTAGTCTGCCACCTGTACTTCCTTCTGATCTGATGTTTGTGAATACGACGTTTGAATATCATCAGAGTCAAAAACAGCTTGGTGCAAAGCATCTTCTGATCTTCTGACCTTGAAGTGCTTCTGAGCGTGATACCATCTTCTGATCTTCAGTGCTTCTGATCTCATGTTCTTCTGATGCTTCCATAGACCCATGTTCTGATTCTGCTTCGACCATCTTCTGATGTCTTGCCAGACCATGTTCTGATGTTGCATGCTGAACCATTTGAGATACAACTTCTGAGCGCTGAATTATGCGTACTCTTTATATATATTTCCTGAAAGGGAAATTGCATTGGATTAGAGTACCATATTATCTTAAGCAAAATTCATATTATTGTTATCATCAAAACTAAGATAATTGATAAGAACAAATCTTGTTCTAACAATCTCCCCCTTTTTGATGATGACAAAAACATATATAAATGATATGAATTTGCGATCAGAAAGAGTAGACGGCAAAAGACAAATTACACAGCTATAGCAAAAGCATATGAATATGTCTCCCCCTGAGATTAACAATCTCCCCCTGAGATAAATAATCTCCCCCTGAAATATATACTCGAAGAACTTTGATAAAAGACTTCCCTGATTATTTCGGTAGAGACGATCATATAAGCTTCTGCCTTCAGAGAATTCATAGCTTCTGACTTCTGCTTCCATTGGACAGCTTCAGAACTTGAATTTCTTTAGATCCTTAGAACACTCACAGCTTCTGATTCCTGCTTCCATCGTGGACAGCTTCAGAACTTGAATTTCTTTGATCTTCAGAACATTCACAGCTTCTGACTTCTGCTTTCATTCAGGACAGCTTCAGAACTTGAATTTTCTGGATCTTTTAGAACATTCACATCTTCTGATTTCTGCTTCCCTCGGATAGCTTCAGAACTTTGAATGTCTACCAACATCACTTCATGCTAGATTTGTATCAGAACATTGTTGAATGTACCAGAGCATCATCAGAGCATCTCTACATCCTGAAATGTTACTGAACAAAAACTAAACGACAAAAGTCAGCATGAACGAGTTAGAACATAAAATGTATGTTTGAACACATTATATGTATCAGAGCCATATAGGCTGAAATAATGTATCAGAGCAAATAATGTATCAGAGCCATAACATTATATGTATCATAGCAAATAGAATTTTGTCAGAACAGGATAGACAATGATATTCAAATTCTATTATCAGTGCTTCTGATTCATTCTTCTTTCTTGCTTCTGATCTCTGAAGCTTGACAGCACTCAGCTTGCTTCAGTTTCCAAGAGCTTATTCCTTTTACAGAATAACGCTTCTTATGGTTTTGCTTCTAGTGTTTGCTTCTGAAGATTCACTTCACTTCTGTATACCTGCAAAACACTTAAACCATGTAGAACTTGCAGTTCTTGTTAGTGAATGTGTGGGAGCCTTTACCCAGCAACTGATAGATTAATCAAATCATTTATCATTTATCTTCTCCCCCTTTTTGTCATAACATCAAAAAGAATATTAAAAAAATTCAGATGCATAAATCGACAAATAAAATATTTACTGGAATGTAAATCAAAGAAACTTTTCATTGATAATCAAAAGATATGACACCCTTCTGAACATAGTCCCTTATGAAATGATGTTTAATCTCAATATGTTTAGCTTTTGAATGAAGAATAGGATTCTTAGATAAACATATAGCAGAAGTATTATCACAGAATATAGGAATGTTACTCTCAAATATCTGATAATCTTCTAACTGACTCTTCATCCAGAGCATCTGTGTACTACAACCAGCAGCAGCTACATATTCTGCTTCTGTGGTTGATAGAGCAATAGTTGCTTGCTTCTTGCTGTACCAGGAGATCAAATGACTTCCAAGAAATTGGCAACTTCCCGAAGTACTTTTTCTTTCAATTCTATCTCCAGCATAATCAGCATCGCAGAATCCTACTAAGTTGTATTCTTTAGATTTTCTGTAAACTAAGCCAACATTAGTAGTACCTTTCAGATACCTTAGAATTCTCTTAACAGCAGTTAAATGAGATTCTCTAGGATCTGATTGGAATCTAGCACACAAACAAACACTGAACAGAATGTCAGGTCTAGAAGCAGTCAGATATAGAAGAGATCCAATCATACCTCTGTATAACTTCTGATCTACCTTCTTACTTACCTCATCCTTACCTAGGATGCATGTTGGATGCATAGGAGTTTTGGCTTCTTTGCAGTCCAGAAGATTAAACTTCTTTAGAAGTTCCTTCACATACTTGGTTTGGTGAACATATGTTCCTTCTGATGTTTGATTTATTTGTATTCCAAGGAAATACTTGAGTTCTCCCATCATGCTCATTTCAAACTCAGCCTGCATAGACTCAGCAAACTCCTTTCCAAGTGTAGCATTAGATGTTCCAAAAATAATATCATCTACATATATTTGACAAATTAAAATATCCTTTTCAAAGGTTTTACAAAAGAGAGTAGTGTCCACTTTTCCTCTAGTGAAACCATTATCTAGAAGGAAAGAACTTAAACGTTCATACCAAGCTCTGGGAGCTTGCTTCAATCCATATAATGATTTCTTTAGTTTAAACACATGATTCGGAGACATAGAGTCTTCAAAACCAGGAGGTTGATGGACATAAACTTCTTCATCTATATAACCATTTAAGAAGGCACTCTTAACATCCATTTGATAGAGAGTGATGTTATGTTGAGTGGCAAAAGAAATTAATAGACGAATAGATTCTAACCTGGCCACTGGTGCAAAGGTTTCTGTATAATCAATCCCTTCTTGCTGACTATAACCCTGAGCCACCAGTCTGGCTTTGTTTCTTACCACTTCACCTTTCTCACTGAGCTTGTTTCTGAAGACCCATTTTGTACCAATTATATTGAATCCATCTGGTCTAGGAACAAGATCCCAAACATCATTCCTTGTAAACTGATTCAGTTCTTCTTGCATAGCAATTATCCAGTCTGGATCTTCTAGAGCATGATCAACAGAAGTTGGCTCGATCAAAGATCCAAGACCTAATTGACAGTCTGCATTGTTCTTAAGGAATGCTCTTGTTCTGATTGGATCATCCTTCTTTCCAAGAATGACATCTTCTGAATGACCAGAGATAAGTCTGGATGATCTTCTGACAGATGGTTCTTCAGAAATGCTTAGATCCTCCAGAGAAGCTGATACTTGATCTTCTGGTTCTTTGCTTCTGAGGAGCTCTGCTTCTGATGCGTTGCTTCTTGGCTCAACAACTTCTGATATATCAATATCACAATCTGCAAAATTATCAAACTGCTTTGGTTTTTCAGAACCAAGCTTATCATCAAACCTGATATTGATTGATTCTTCTACAACCAATGTTTCAGTATTGTATACTTTGTAGCCTTTTGAGCGTTCAGAATATCCAAGAAGGAAACACTTTTGAGCTTTGGAATCAAACTTACCAAGATGATCTTTAGTGTTCAGAATAAAGCATACACATCCAAAAGGATGGAAATATGAAATGTTGGGCTTTCTATTCTTCCACAATTCATAAGGAGTCTTATTTAGAATAGGTCTGATAGAGATTCTATTCTGAATATAGCATGCAGTGTTTATTGCTTCTGCCCAGAAATGCTTAGCCATATTGGTTTCATTGATCATGGTTCTGGCCATTTCTTGCAGAGTCCTATTCTTTCGTTCTACAACCCCATTTTGCTGTGGAGTTCTAGGACAAGAGAAATCATGGGCAATACCATTCTCTTTGAAGAATTCTTCAAAGGATCTGTTCTCAAATTCACCACCATGATCACTTCTGACCTTTATGATTTTACACTCTTTTTCAGATTGAATCTGAATGCAGAAATCAAAGAACACTGAATGAGTCTCATCCTTGTGTTTTAAGAATTTTACCCAAGTCCAGCGGCTATAATCATCTACGATGACTAATCCATATTTCTTTCCTCTGACAGATGCTGTTTTGACTGGTCCAAACAGATCAATGTGCAAGAGTTCTAATGGCCTTGAGGTAGAAACAACATTCTTAGACTTGAATGCAGGTTTGGAGAACTTGCCCTTCTGACATGCTTCACAAAGAGCATCTGATTTGAATTTCAGATTAGGGAGTCCTCTGACCAGATTCAGTTTGTTAATCTGAGAAATCTTTCTCAAACTAGCATGACCTAATCTTCTGTGCCAGACCCACTGCTCTTCAGAAACAGACATAAGACAGGTCACCTTATGACTCATAAGATCTTGCAGATCTGTCTTATAAATGTTGTTCTTCCTCTTGCCTGTAAATAGGATTGAGCCATCCTTCTGATTTACAGCCTTGCAAGACTTTTGATTAAAGATTATATCATAACCATTGTCACTCAATTGACTGATAGATAAGAGGTTATGAGTTAATCCTTCTACAAGAAGTACATTAGAAATGGAAGGAGAGTTACCAGACTTTATAGTTCCAGAGCCAATTATCTTGCCCTTCTGATCTCCTCCAAACTTGACTTCTCCTCCAGACTTAAGCACCAGGTCTTGGAACATAGACCTTCTTCCTGTCATGTGTCGTGAGCATCCAGAGTCCAGGTACCATGACATGTTGTGCTTTGTCCTTCTTGCAGCCAAGGATATCTGCAATAGGAATAATCTTATCCTTAGGTACCCACATTTTCTTGGGTCCTTTCTTGTTAGATCTTCTCAAGTTCTGATTGAACTTGGGTTTAACATTATAAGCAATAGGAGGAACAGCATGATAATTTTTAATGTGAGTTTCATGATATTTCCTAGGTTGTGTCACATGCTTCTGTGTGTGTGTTATGTGAAAACTTTGAGCATGTGAAGTGTGCCTAATATCATGAGAGTTGCCATACTTGAACTGATCATACAATGGCTTGTATGTAATTTTCATTTCATCAACAGGTTCAAGTTTGTATGGGGTTTCACCCTCAAAACCAATGCCAACTCTTTTGTTTCCAGATACGGCATATATCATAGAAGCTAGCTGACTTCTGCCAATACTTCTAGATAAGAACTTCCTGAAACTTAAATCATATTCTTTCAGAATATGGTTTAGACTAGGAGTGGATTTTTCTGAATCAGAAGGAGATCCAACATTATTGGATAATTTCAAAAGTTTTTCTTTTAATTCAGAATTCTCCAACTCAAGCTTCTTTGTTTCAAATTCAAATTGCTTTTTCAGCTTTTTGTATTTGAGACTAATCTGAGACTTGAGTTCCAGAAGTTCAGTTAGACCGGAAACTAACTCATCTCTAGTAAGTTCAGAAAATACCTCTTCAGAATCTGATTCTGATGTAGATTCTGATCCGTCATCTTCTGTCGCCATCAGCGCACAGTTGGCCTGCTCATCTTCTGAATCATCTTCTGACTCATCCCAGGTTGCCATAAGACCTTTCTTCTTATGAAACTTCTTCTTGGGACTTTCCTTCTGAAGATTTGGACATTCATTCTTGTAGTGTCCAGGCTCATTGCATTCATAGCACATGACCTTCTTCTTGTCAAATCTTCTTTCATCAGAAGATTCTCCATGTTCAAATTTCCTTGAACTTCTGAAGCCTCTGAACTTCCTTTGCTTGGTCTTCCAGAGTTGATTTAGCCTTCTGGAGATCATGGACAGTTCATCTTCTTCTTCAGATTCTGATTCTTCAGGATCTTCTTCTTTGACCTGAAAAGCGTTAGTGCATTTCTTGATATTAGATTTTAATGCAATAGACTTACCTTTCTTTTGAGGCTCATTTGCGTCCAGCTCTATTTCATGACTTCTCAAGGCACTGATCAGCTCTTCCAGAGAAACTTCATTCAGATTCTTTGCAATCTTGAATGCAGTCACCATAGGACCCCATCTTCTGGGTAAGCTTCTGATGATCTTCTTCACATGATCAGCCTTGGTGTATCCTTTGTCAAGAACTCTCAATCCAGCAGTCAGAGTTTGAAATCTCGAAAACATCTTTTCAATGTCTTCATCATCCTCCATCTTGAAGGCTTCATACTTCTGGATTAAGGCAAGAGCTTTTGTCTCCTTGACTTGAGCATTTCCTTCATGAGTCATTTTCAAGGACTCATATATGTCATAGGCCGTTTCCCTGTTAGATATCTTCTCATACTCAGCATGAGAGATAGCATTCAGCAAAACAGTTCTACATTTATGATGATTCCTGAAAAGCTTCTTTTGATCATCATTCATTTCTTGCCTTGACAGCTTCACGCCACTGGCATTTACTGGATGTTTGTAACCATCCATTAGAAGATCCCATAGATCACCATCTAGACCCAGAAAATAACTTTCCAGTTTATCTTTCCAGTATTCAAAGTTTTCACCATCAAATACCGGCGGTCTAGTATAACCATTGTTTCCGTTGTATTGCTCAGCAGAGCCAGATGTAGATGCAGGTGTAGATGTAGACTTTCCACTTTCATCAACCATCTTTTAAATGAAGCGTTTTTCTCTTCCTGAATCTTTTCTAAACACGGTTAAGTGCTTGCACCTTAGAACCGGCGCTCTGATACCAATTGAAGGATAGAAAAACACTTAGAAAGGGGGGGATTGAATAAGTGTGACTTTAAATCTTGGACGATAAAAATAAATTGCACAATTATTTTTATCCTGGTTCGCTGTTAACGAAGCTACTCCAGTCCACCCCCGCAGAGATGATTTACCTCAACTGAGGATTTAATCCACTAATCGCACGGATTACAATGGTTTTCCACTTAGTCCGCAACTAAGTCTTCCAGAGTCTTCTGATCACACACTGATCACTCCAGGAACAACTGCTTAGATACCCTCTAAGACTTTTCTAGAGTCTACTGATCAACACGATCACTCTAGGCTTAGTTCACTCCTAAGACTTCCCTAGAGTATTCTGATCAACACGATCACTCTAGTTACAAACTGCTCAGCCAACTGCTAAGACTTCCTAGAGTATACTGATCACACTGATCACTCTAGTTCCTTACAACTTAATGTAATTCTAAGAGTATTACAAATGCTTCTTAAAAGCGATAATCACAACTGTGATATTTCTCTTAACGTTTAAGCTTAATCTCACTAAAATATTACAACAGCAATGTAGTGAGTTGATGAAGATTCTGAGTTTAGATTTGAACAACGTTTCAGCAAGTTTGATATAAGTTGTTTTGGTGCAGAATCGTTAACCTTGCTTCTCATCAGAACTTCATATTTATAGGCGTTGAGAAGATGACCGTTGAATGCATTTAATGCTTTGCGTGTTCCGTACAGCATTGCACTTAATGTTATACGCTTTTGTCAACTACCTCGAGCCTTGTTCACGCTGTGTCTACTGACGTAGCCTTTAGTAGCTTTTAACGTTCCTTTTGTCAGTCAGCGTAGTCTGCCACCTGTACTTCCTTCTGATCTGATGTTTGTGAATACGACGTTTGAATATCATCAGAGTCAAAAACAGCTTGGTGCAAAGCATCTTCTGATCTTCTGACCTTGAAGTGCTTCTGAGCGTGATACCATCTTCTGATCTTCAGTGCTTCTGATCTCATGTTCTTCTGATGCTTCCATAGACCCATGTTCTGATTCTGCTTCGACCATCTTCTGATGTCTTGCCAGACCATGTTCTGATGTTGCATGCTGAACCATTTGAGATACAACTTCTGAGCGCTGAATTATGCGTACTCTTTATATATATTTCCTGAAAGGGAAATTGCATTGGATTAGAGTACCATATTATCTTAAGCAAAATTCATATTATTGTTATCATCAAAACTAAGATAATTGATAAGAACAAATCTTGTTCTAACAAATACAACACGTCAGCTGAACTTCCTGGGTCAACTAGAACCCACTTCACACTCCAATCATGTGTCTGCACCTTGATCACCATTGGGTCATTCTCATGAGCTAACACCTCCTTTGCATCCTTCATGGAAAAGCTAACAGCCACCAAGTCATCCTCCTTTTCTATCGTCGACCCTTAAGAAATATACATTACTGCTCGAGCATACCTTTTCCTAGCTTAACTAGTCTCACATCCACCAACAAAATCACTAATGATGGCGTTAAGTGTATGTCGGGATACTCGAGCTTCGCGTACTTCCTCGACCCCTTGCCTTTTTTCTGTGAAAGATTTTCCGAGTTATAGCCAACCCTGGAAGGGCTTCTCTTGTCGGACTGTCCTTTGATGCCCTTCATGTATGATAGCATCCCATCTCTCTGAATTAAAATTTCGATTTCCTTCTTTCGTTGTTGGTAGTCCTCCATGCGATGACCACGTAGCCGGTGATAAGCGCACCATGCTCATTCATCCTTCCCCATTACAATATTGACCCTCCTTGGTCACCACGACTCAGAAAACAAGTTGAGGTGATACACCTCTCTGAAGATATTTTCTCTTATGGTATTCATTGGTGTGTAATCCTCATTTCGTTCAAGGGCCGCTGGGGCGATGGTCTTTGGTCTGGCCGATCTTTCAGCCCGACCTTGTGATAATCACTTATCCGCACTGCCACATCATCTCTATTCTTCACCATTTATTAGGCATCTCGGAATTTCTTCTCCATATTACTTTCCTCCTCCTTGATATATCATTCGACCCTAGTGACTATCTCGTCCACACTATATGCTGATTTTTGCGCCAAGAACTCGTTGAACTGCTCTGCTCTAACGCCATGCTGAAAGGCCCCGACGAACATCTCTTGATTCAGATGAGAAACCTTAATGATTTCCTTGTTGGACCGCGTTGAATACTCCCTAAGAGATTCTGACTGCGCATGTCGAACATTGAATAGGCTAGTAGTCGACACCTTACAATGCTTACTTACCGAGAAGTGATGTACCATCTTCTTGGTTAAGTCCTGATAACTAACGACAGAATGATGCGAGAGATTCATATACCACCTCAGCAAGTCAGAAGCCTCAACTACCTCCATTTGGTTGTTAATGGCAATAATGTGCTCCTGAGGGTTTGTCTTGCCATCGAAAGACACCAACGATGGTGGTTTGAAAATTTTCGAAACTTGATCGTCCCATATCGCCCTGGAGAGTGGCTGGGGATCTAGAAGTGCCTCTTCCGTGTCCTCACCCCCCTGGCTTTGTGCCTATAAAGTCTATATGTTATCTTGTAGAGTCTCATTCTGTTGTCGCAAAGCTTCAACCACAACCAACAAGTGGGCCATGTCTAGTGGTGGATCATCGCTTGTGGGTGACGCCTCAGACATGTATGAGAATGAAAGAAAAGGGAAACTGTTGTGTGGCCTGGGAAATTTTTTCCTAGGCCCCACGGTGGACGCCAAATTTTCTTGCAAAAAACACTAAAAGGGTAAGCTTCCCTAATAAAGGCAGGGGGCCCTCAAATAAAGGCAGAAGCCCTCAAATATAAGAATTTTTTACTAGTGCTTAAAAGACTTGGAAAATTTGAGCAGAAATCCACATAAAGGGAAGCAGTTCGACAGAAGGAGGCCACAGGAGAGTCGACTACCATAAGAGATAGCCGAAAGAAGATCAACCCAAGAAGAGTGACCAGGTAGTCGAAGGGTTGACAAAATACCTAGTGAAATCTTCCTTAGGATTTGAAATGAGGAAAGAAGGTGAAAAGCCAAAAGTACCCGCATTCAAGAGAGAAACGAGCAATTTCTAACATGTATGCATGCGTCAAACTTTCAATTTAAAAGCAATTTAAGTTCAATCTTTATTTTTACAAGTATTCACTTTTACTTTGCCTTGTTGTTTTGTCTTAATTTGTTTTCGGCACTTCATTGATTTGTCACTCAAATCCAAACAATACCATTCAAACTTTATTGTCTTTTCGAAACTTAACCCAAATTTATAGGATTTTTGTAGCCGATCCTGCAAGTAACCTTCAATAAGAGGCTAGAGATTGTTAGCCAGAAATATGTGCAAACAGGCGGATGCCCTTATATAGGCCTGAGACAACCTCTTAATACCTTATTTAAGGAGTGTCCTTCGGCATCCCTACTCATTCATCACACTGTAATGTGCGCCGTCGTCATAATCACCTGCAATAATGTCATGTAACATTTTTCTCATCATCAAGCTTCAATTACAACTTTTGTCCTTCTTTGGCTCGATTTCATATGAACTACTCTGGTAGGCCAGTCTCCTACCCGACATAACCCTTATCTTAATCGACCCAAGGCTGCATCCCGACTAGGCGGTCATCAGCTATCCCTATCCGACTTATTATCCAGACAGGATCTGATTACATACCCGGATCCAATCACTTGTGTTAGTCTCGTATGCTGGCTCACACCCTATAATTAGTCCGAATTCACACCTGACTAAGGTAAAAATATCCTAGAATGTACACCTTCTCCAAAATCTAACCTGCAATTTAGACTAAAACTCTAATTTCGCACTCATAGTTTTCGTTGACTTGATCGTAGCTACCTTATAGCAACATATCAACGACAAACATCTAGTATCATCTAGCATTCACCATTACGTCTCTTCATAATAATCATGTCTCTTCATTAATAAACCTCTAGCGCTCCATTTTAAGTTAATTTTTGACGTTTGCTGTTATCCCAACATAAAGTAACAAAATTTAATAGTGACATGATAGCAATGGTTTTGCTTGCAATGAACATTCGAGTTCAATATTAAAATGATTGGTGCCGGGTTGTAGTGTGAGTGGTTGGACGGTAGTAGTGACAAGAAAGAAACATAAATCTTGATGTGTTCATAAGAATAAAGTAGTTGGGTTGGTTTAATTTTATAATGGAATGTTGAGCAGTTGGGCTGATTATATGTCTTTTTGTTAGATGTTGCTATGTCATCCCTGCTATCAGCAACAATTGTTAAATTAACACTCTTATAACTTCAAAAATAAATCATATTTTTAAGACAAAATTAAGTTAGATTTTAAATTCGGATTGCTTTTCAACCTTTTATTACATTTTGTTTATAATGTTAGTCTTTTTGATAAGTTTGTTTAAAAAAAATACATGTGAGACATGTAGGATCCGACAATTTTTTTTTCTATTCTATAGATAATATAAAATTTTAAATTTAAAAACCTTAAAAATCAAAGCATCTAATTCTTTGCATCAATGTGCTCATTCAAGAGCAATGGTTGAAATCCACTTATTCAAAATGATAGTAGTAAATAATTTAGTTACCACTGAACTCTGAGTTTATAAGCAATATTCCCACTAAAATTATTAGGTCAACAACTAAGTCTTCCTCTCAACGTGTATTTGAATATAAGGTGAATTGCTGCCTCTTCCCATTTCACACCCCTTCAATTATTGTTAGTCAAAACTAAAAATGAAAAATTTTAAAATTTAATTTAATTTTTTAATGTTAATAATTCTTAAATAAAGAATAATATTAAAAATAGTTTTATAAAATTAAACTATAAAACAAATTTGATTTTTTTCAAATCTTACAAACCAAAAAACAAATTTACAAAATCAAATCAAACACACTTTTAAAATCTTATGTTTTTGGATCTTTTCCTCCTATTCTTTTTATCCATTTCTCTCCTAACTCTAACTCTCTATCTTTCTCTTGATTAAAAAGTTATTTTACTTTGAGGAAAGATAAAAAAATTAGAAAACGAAGAGTTATGAGAAAATTTTAAAAAATTACTTTAATATTTAGTGAAACGCTATAAAATATATTTTTTTGAATTTAATTGAAATACACCGACAGTGTAAATTTTTTTTACACTGTCAGTTAATCACAATCATTGATAAGGATAAAAGGTTTGACTTATATTTTAACTTCTTTTAAAGTAATACAATCGGATGTTCATGATGTAATGATGGTGTAAAAGTTTTTATAATGACATTGTATACTAATTAAACTCATATTTTTTTGTCAAAAAATTATGAGTTTAATTGATATGCACTGTCAGTGTAAAACTTTTTACACTCAATTATATTATTTAAAAAAAATTAAAATAAAAGTCAAACACTTCCAATATATTAACGGTTGTGATTCACTGACGGTGTAAAACTTCTTTACACCGTCAATATATTCCAATTAAATTCAAAGATTATTATGTAATTTTAAAAGAGAAACTTAAACAAAATAATTAGTCAATTAAAATAACTCAAGCTAAAAAAATATTATCTCCATCCAAAATTAAATTGTGGTATCCGTATTCCGTACGACTCATAGTTTAATTTAATATAAACTAAAATAAAATAATACAAATATAGAGTACTCTATTTATAAACATTAAATACTCTGTCAAGCCTAAAAATAAATGCTGCAATGCGTGCACTGAACCTATTCATTTTTGTTCATTTCATTCAATGAATTAATTGTCCCTGACTTTTCTGGCACAGATTTGAATAACGTACTGCAGAAACTAAACAAAATGAAGCAAAATAAAAAAAACGATTCGTCGCCTGAGAGATTCGAACTCTCGCGGGGAAACCCCATGTACTTAGCAGGCACACGCCTTAACCACTCGGCCAAAGCGACGTTGTTGATTCTCGAAACTAGTATCAAAATTAAAATTATAATAAAAACTGTAAAATAAACAGTAGAGAAGTTAAGTTGATCTTTCTCTTTCTCTCTCTCATTGCAGTTACAGAACGTACCAAATGAAAGCAAACAAAAAAAGCGATAAACGAACCACCCACTGATGCCAACACCTTCGGTGCCTGTGGGTCCCATTTTATCTCTCTTTCTTAATCTCCACTTTCCATTCCTCACACTTCCCTCACCGACGCACACACATTCACAATCCTTTCAATTCAACTCCAACCTACTCCACCGCCATGACGACGGCTCCACCACCAACGCCGCCGCCACTCGAACTCAAAACCTACTGGTGCCACGAATGCGACATGAGCGTCTCCCTCACTTCCTCCTCCTCTCCCTCTCCTCTCCTCTGCCCTCAATGTCACACCCATTTCCTCGAACTCATGGACTCCCCTTTCTCCCAAAACGACGCCGATTCGTTTCTCCCTTCTTCCTCCCTCTTCGACGTCGTTTTCCAAGACGCGCTTTTACTACTCGCACCTCCTCCATCTAAAACCCGAACAGAAACAATAATTCCTATAATAACCGTTACAGAAACTCTTCTTTCTTTACTCGATCCAAACGGCGTCGTTTTATGCGCGGTTTGTAAGGATGCTATTTCCGTTGACGAAGAAGCGAAACAGCTTCCTTGTGATCATCTTTACCACTCCGATTGTATTACTCCATGGCTTCGTCTTCGATCTTCTTGTCCTCTCTGTCGATTCAGAATCTCAGAAGATGAAGATGAAGATGAAAATGACGAAGATGATGAGGAAGATGTCAATGGTGCTGATATGATGAGGGAGATGATGGCGCGGATGTCGGAGTTGTCGGAGGATGATTTCTATGGCCTGAGAATGACTCTCAATTACATTGCTTCCCGGCATGAACTTCTTCATTCTAATGCTTCTGGCGGCGGTGATAATCATGATGCTAGTAGTGAAGTTGGTGGAGATGTAGATGGAGGATCTTGATGCTGAAGTTCCTTGAGGTATGTTTATCATTTTGTCATGAATCACTGTGATTTGTGAATCTAGAATTTTGGTCTTTGAAGAGTGGTAATCTGTTGATGTGTTTGTATGTGTCTGCTAATGTGTTTGTATGTGTTTTACATAGTATTGATTTAAGAAAGTTGATTCCATAGTCCATGACAATTCTTTATATTATGATTAAAAATGAATAAATTAAACGTAATTGTCAGCTTCGGTCGGTTTTGGACAATGACAGACTTGTGTCGGTGCTACGGAGCTTAAAATTCTTGATTTGAATGGTATTAGACTTGTGCATATTTAACAAAATCTTGTTTATGAAGAAAATTTGCTTGGCCGGAGATAACTCACTTTGTGTGATAATAGATTTTGAAATAGAAAATGGTCTCTGGTGGATAGTTTGTAACTATATATTGTAGATTTTGATGTTGTTAATGCTTTTTGTAGGTTGATGTTTAAGAATGCTAGATTCATGAGTGGATAGTGAAATTTTAAACAGAGTTATTCTTTGCTTCTCTTTTAACTTGAACTTGTTCATGGAAGTGATATTGAGAGTAATTTTTGAGTTTCTTGCTCCCACTTTCTGTAAACAGGAGTACATGATAACTCCATTAAGTTAAGGTCTGTTTAGTTTTGTTCAATATTTTGATGAGAGAAGATGTGCTTATAGACTTAGTACATGTTTGGTTACACATTGTAGAGAATACAACGAATGTTGTAGAGGTAAAAAGCTAATTGCCTGATTTAGAAGGTTGTTTGACTCTTGGTTTTGAAATCGATTTTCTATCCTTGATTGATTCAGATATAAGCAACTATGTGTAACTTTTCACTTATTATTGAATCTATTCTCCATTAAAAACGTATGATATATTCTAGTTTCTCAACTTTTACCTTTAATAAAAGGAATCAGGTACCCCCTTTGTGCTCTATGTCATGCCACCATTTTGGATTCCAATAACTTTTGATAGTCCAAGAAAAATCTACTTCAGCGTTGAAAGTTGAGAAAGGAAGGGAGAAAAACATTACAAATTAAACTTAAAATAAAGAGCGATAAAAAGATTCGTAAAACAAAAATTGCTGCAGTGTTTTCATTTGAAATCACAAGTTGCAATTGAAACAAGGAGATTTGATTTCATCTTTCTTAGCCTTAATCATCCTCTCGTGTTGAGCAGTAAAATCTTTTATCTCTAGGTTAAAAGAGAAGAGAGATTGGGCTCCAAAGGTCCATTTAATAATATTTTAATAAATAAATTAACATAAAGTATAATAATATAATTAAAACAAAAATAAATAATATATATTTATATATTTATTAATACCATTTTAGTAATTATAGCTTAAAGACAATTTTAATTAAAACTATCCAAATATGTATGCAAATATAATCACTTCACTTCTAATTGGTCTTGTTAAGCCAGCTCAGTTGGTAGCTGGGTAGGGTCATCAGGTGTGAGGCTCCTCTCGCTATGTTGTATTTTTGCCTTAAAAATGACTAGATTTTATGTTTAATTGTTAGGTGGAAACATTGAACCTTACTTCATTTTGTTGAAATATTAATTGTGCTGGAGAAGGGTAGGACACCACAACCGATTTTAGAAGATATAATAGAATGTAATATGCATTGTCTGTTCCATGTTATTTATGTTATATATTAGTTATTTGGTTGGGCCATTATGGCTATTTAATATTTTCTGCAGAATAGTTAGTATGAATGTCTTATATGCCTACTCCAATAGTGTCACTTTTACTAGTCATCCATATTCTATTCTTTTAGTTGTGAACTAATATTGTCCAATCCATTTCTGATATTCAATTGCAGGTATATAGTGTACTAAAAGAATATTGAAGTTGTATCACCATAGAAGATCGTCTTATCAAGTGTAAATCTGCACCGACGATTATGCTTCTTCTAGTGTTATAGCTAGAAATACAATAAATTGATGCAATGCACAAGTGCTGTGCATTTCTCTTCCCCTTTTTCACTCTGTATGTCGGTCCTTGAAACTGGACTCTCTTAGACCAAATTCTCATCCATCTTAGTCAATAAAATCATTGTAGTATTCAGCTCCTATTTATGTTCTGTCTGTATCGCTGAAGTGGATTTTTTCTACCGAAACATTTTGTTAGCTGTTTTTTTTCTTTAAATTAGATGATATTACTTCCTGCCAATATTACATTGCTGATGTTTGTGCGGGATTGTTGACAGGATTGTTGACAGATTGTATCATCTGAGTTTTGCTGTGTATAATGCAAGAGCCTTAATACATTGTTGTGTCTGAATTAACTTGACTGGTGGGATTTGCAGAATTCTTTAGCTAGATTTTTTAAATAATCGCTCTACCTGAATTAACTTTATGCCGTGACGTCCCCCATAAGGCATTTTGAATGGTTTAATTTTCTTAATAAAGAAGTTTCCAATCCAGCCAAAATGGTTCACTTGAGAACCTGGCCGCCAATTTCATAATTGTATGACACGTATGGTCATTATTACTCACTATCAATAACAGAATCAGATCATTCTGATGGATCTCTACTCGTGTAGTAAAAGTCACGTTATTTGTTTCTTTCAATCAACTTAATTAACTTAATTGGAAATCCATATTTGATTTTTGCAAAGAATTTTACATTATAGGACATTAAAAGTATAATGATTAATGATGGCTAAGTCATTAAAATACATTTTCTACCATCCACTTTATGGCTTAATTAGCTCTAAACAGTTAAATTAACAACCTCTAACCAACTACTTATAAAAAAATATACCTTTAACCAACTGCACATAAAGTAGTTGATTAAGTCTCACAAAGCATAGGTAAAATAAAAAGTACTACTAATATAACTCAATTATTCATTCAATTTGTTTGTTCTATTGACCCCCAAGGTTATTTAATTACCATAGGTGTCACTATCACACATGACAACAAATTTTATTTTGTCATGCGATGGCTAAGCAAATTAGAAATGTCTTAATTTCCATATATCAAATAATCAATTACTAGTAAATCAATTACTAGTAAATACAATAATCTTAAGGTGCTATATGAGACCAAGTAGATTAAAACAATGAGTCAGCACCTTCAATTCCGTGACGCCAAATTGACCAACATTATACTCCTAGGAAAGTTCCTTCTAACTTCTTCTAACTTGTCAACAACAAGGCAATCCAACTCGTTCAATTATTTCTCCCTTGTAAAATTAAAATTGCATTTCATCATAGCCACTAAAATCTTGACACGTCTACAATTTTAGCACCCTTCTGGATAACATTGAAGCTTCCACCTCAATCCCAACGTGAAATTAACAAGTCAAAACCTCATGCAATAATAATTTAATCATTTCCTTACTTTTCCAAACTTTGGTCCAACATGTGCTTCTATCTATAAACATCTATAAAAAGGACTTCTCCATGCAAATTATTTCAATTCAACAATACTCATTTCATCATCAAAACATTTCTCTCGTTCTACCTTGCTTTCATACATAGATTTCTTCAAGTATTCGTTAAAGGTATAGTTTGTTACATTCATTTGTGTTCACATAAATTTGTTCAAAAGATGGATAGTTCCTTAGGTGACATGTTGGTTAAGGTGGTTGTGTTTTTCCTAGTCCAAGCTTTGGTGTACCTTATCCTTTCAAATTCATCAAACATATTCTCCAAAGATATCAAGAGATCAAACAGCTTCAGGCCGGCGCGTTCCCTCAGTATTCGCCGGATGTTAGCTTTGCTTTCCGATTTTCCCCCAGAAGGAGAACCTTCTCCTTCTGTAAATTCTCCTTCTACAAAGAGTCCTCAATCACAAGCTACTCAAAATTAAAATCAGTATTGTATCATGAAAAATTTGTAAATTATTTATTTATTGTGAGTGTAGAGAGGCTATTACAAAATTAGTTAAACAGTAATAGCTCAATTATTGATTTGGGGTGTTAAATTCTTTTATTCATTTTGTTTTTTATTTTTACAAAATAAACTAGGATGTAATATATTTATGAATGGAATTGGATTGATATTTAATTTTCATTGAGAACTCAATGATTGTGGTCCATACGGTTGCTTGTTAGAATTGAATATGCAACTTGCAAAGTTGTATATCACTACACATATACGTAACTTATTGGTATTTGGCGATATGTGATTTTATTAATTTTGAAAATGCACATTGTTGAAAAGCCCAAGTACTATACAGGTCGAGTTATTTGTGTTGGCAAAATCTTAGCCTAATACTTTTTCATGCAAATTTTCAAGAAGTAAAACCAGAGGGTGAATGTACAAATTGATAGGTGGAACTGTAATAATAGTTTAAAGTTATATTTAATTAACATTTTGGCCTGAAACTGTAACACACATGTTTTATGTTGCAATATAGTAAAGACTTTCGCAATTTCACTCGGTTTGAGTGTTGCAATATTCATAGTGATAGGGGAAAATTAACCACAATTTCTTTTTTATCCTAAAACCGTGAATAAAGATTGTTCCGGACCGCTCATAAGGCCCAAAGGCGTGGAAGTCCAAAAATGATTAAAGTTTTGATAATTGGCGCAGAACACGTAGGTTTCTTTTTCCCACCAAGCATGAAATCTCTCTCGCGTGCTCTATCCTAACCGTCCAGATTGATCCGATGGTAAACTGCATAACGCCCCCTCATCGCACGCGTTCGGTTGCGAACCAAGTCTTCTAGTTAAAAAAGAGAGCACGTCATTTCTCAAGTATTCAAATCCTTTTTCATTCAAATTTCACTTCTCATTTTTCTTACTGACTAAAGCGTTGAAGTATTAATTTACAAATCAATCTCTTTTCTACCGCATTAGAAGCTGCAAACCACAGTAACAAACTGTGTATTCACTCTTTCCGATCATCTCTAGTTTTAGTGCGGAACAAAGGTATCGACACTTTCTATATCATTTTGTTGCAGCCGCTTTTGTGTTATGGAACTGTTTTTTATAAACGGTAACAGGTAAACATAAAAGGTTCTTCGGTCAAATAAAAATATAACGATCTATCTAAATATTCTGCATCAAAGAATGTAAACATAAAAGGTTTTATGAATGGTTCGGGTTTTATGATGCAATGAATGCGAATAGAATTGTTGTTGCTCGCAATCGAGATTCAACTTTTGCTTTAGTTGAAAACTCCTTTGCAGTGAGGCCTCACCTTTCAACCTGGTTTGCATGATTAATCGGTTCGATGATCAATACAAGTTTGTTGATAAGTGAAGAAACAAAATGGAAAAGAAATTCATCTATTATTAAATCACCTATTGGTTCAGTTACTCAACATGGTTTGATTATCTGTTTGGATCTTGGTTTTGATTTGGCTCTGGTATGGATGATTTTCCTATTTCTGCCATTTTTCAGGTATGTATTGGTTTACACTTTTAGCTATCTTTTCTTGTCAATTGAGAATTTGAGATAATATTACTGATGTTACTCCATTTTTTATTGTAAATGGATCTCATTGAAGTGTTGTGAATTCGTCTATGGTGTTAACTTAGAAAAGAAGGTAGACATCTCCAAAGTATTTGATACATTGAACTGGAGTTTCATTCTCAAGGTCCTAAAAGATTTTGGGTTTAGTGAGAAAATTTTTCATTGGATTAATGTTACTCTTCATTCAGCAACCATGTCTATGCCTATCAATGCATACAGAGAGGTCATTCAATTGCCAAAGAGGAGTTAAACAATGTGACTCTTTCCCTCCTATGTTGATTTGTATATCATAAAATGTGCTTAGTAGAGGGCTCTTCGGGTTGGTTTCTGACAATAAAATCAAGCTCATCCAAATCACCAGATGCCTAATGGTGTCCTCCCGTGTTCTTTATGCATACGATATCATGGTCGTCTGCAAGGGAAATTCCACAAGTAAGTTGAATCTACTCAACATGTGATGTTCAATTATACTTTTGTAATTCATTTGTGGAACTTAAGAATGTGGCTATTCTTTCGAGCCGAGATGCAAGTTTGTGATTGCTGCCATAATCAACACAGTCAATGTTATTTGGTTGGCTAGAAACCAAGCAAGATTCGAGGATAGAAAAACTCATTAGGAATATTTTGTCTCCTCACTATCATTGCAGGTGTAACTTTTTCGGACAATTCCAATTTGAAGATTACTTCAAACTCTGATGAAATTCAACATTTTGAGAGGTTCAAGGTCGTGGTTCATCCTCCAAAGACTCAAGTGATCAAGAAGTTTATTTGACAGAATCGTGGCATGATGCTTCATTAATCTGATGTGTGCTGATGAGTTTTAAGAAAATCACACCATAATTTTATGAGGTTGCAGCGCAAGTTAAACAAAACAATTCTTCATTGTTTGCATCCTAAGATCGTGTCATGTTCTTCGTTGATCACGATAAAATTTTAGCAAATAATTTGATAGAATCGTGAAGCGATGCTTCAGCTTCAATAATCTAATGTGTCGTGCTGAGTTTTAGGAAAATCCCGTCACAATTTGATGAAATCGTGACATGATTTAAATAGAATAATTCTATGTTGTTTGCACCTCCAGAGTTGCACCACGTTCCTCCCTGATGCTTGCAGAAAGAAAGATAAATAATCATGAGTACCAAGAGGCATGAGCAAACAAATTAAGAGAGGTAAATGAAAAATAAGACAAGTTGATTCTCTTGGTGAATGCAAAGTGAGTTTAAAGCGAGACAAGTCTAGTCTAATCGCTAAGCAAGCACCAATGCACTTATCGATTTAGCGCAACATTAGTTTACATTCAAGTTATGGAGGTGACAAGAAATTGGCCTAAATGACTTCAAGTTTACATTCATTTAGATGAGTTTGTTTATATTTTTTATTATAGTTTCACTCAAAATCCAAGCTTTTTAAAGCAGTGGATCCTCCGCAACTGCAATCGGAAAGAGGTTGGAACCACTTGATGTCATAATTGATCCTAAATCCGATTAAGTTTGACTCCGAATCAGATGAAATAGTCCAGTAGGCCGAATACTGATGATGGAAAAAATACTCAAAAAAATGTGTAACTCAATCAGTTGAAAATACTTGGAGTTTATGCTTAAGAAAATAAATTTTGCAAACAGATGAATTACGGGGATGAGAGCGTGTGATTTATATAGCACAATGTCTGTTTTGATAAAAGTAAGCACAACATATGAGTTTGGAGTTAGTAAAGAACCGAGACAAGGAGATTGATTCTTTGCCTCAATTTATGTTCCTTATTATGGAAAAAGGATTAACAAGTTTTGTTTTAAATGGCGGTAGAAATGGAGGGTTTCAAAAGCTTCAAGATAAACAAAATCTAGCACTACAATATTTTACCATATACAGATGACACAATTAATCTTGGAGAAAGGAATTAATAGAATTTATGGAGTATAAAAAAAATATTGAAGATTTTGAATTAGTATTCAGTATATAAGAGTGAATTTCTACGAGAGTAAACTCTACTTATTAAATTTGAAATAATATTTTGTTAAAATGGCATCAAACTTTCTTTTTTGTAATGTGGACAAAATACATTTTGGTTCTTGGGTTTTCCAGTTGATGATTTTCTAGTGTTAAAGGAAATTCTGTCCATTACTTTTAATTTTTTCTTCATAACTTTTAATGGTGAAGTATCTAAAAAGTCAGTTGGAATATCAATTGTTTTGGACTATATTTAGATCTAGTTCAGATCAAATGACTCACTATTAAACATAAATTTTACACATTATATTATAGAGATGTTCTTAGAGACGCACTTGCGTAAATTAGATGATTAACATCATTTTTAATTGGAGCTATAATTATTCTTATACATGTGTCTATCTCTTCTATTGTCGATTTAGGTCAATTTCAATAAGAGCTATGCTATATGGTACGAAGGAATCAACATACGAAAAGCAAGAATTTGTACGTGGCATTTTTACAATTAAAGTAGAAACAATTAATATGTGCTTGCCATATAAATCATGGGTGGTGGTGGTTATAAATTAAGGGGTCGTGTTATTCTTGTAGAAAACATTTCGTAATGTTAAGCATTTTCCTTTCAATAATCAATCAAATATATTTATGTTTTAACAAATATATAACCTTTCTTAGGAGTTATCAACTATGAAGCATGAACTCCAACACGAGTACCGGAACACGACACAATACGGACACTCCAACACTAATAATATTATAAATATAGGACACCGACATCGCTATATATATATATATATATATATATATATATATATTATTTGAATTTCATTTATCCATATATTAGGGTTAAAAATATCTCAACAAAATTATTATCTTTGATTTTTCATTGATAACATTACCTAATCAGTGTTTTAAAAACCGGACAGGTCATCGAACCGGTAAGGGTACTGAGTCACTGGTTTATCGGTCGAACCACTGGGTCACTGGTCGAACCGCACGACCAAACCGGATTAAACCGTATTAAACCGGATTAAACCGGATAACTCGATTGAATAGACTTGTCATTATATAGGTATAAAACCGGTCGAACCGGATGATTCAGTCTCTAAAAAAATATAACTACCTTTTAAAATTTTAAAAATATCATACCATAGATTCACAATTTCATAACTTAAATTCAAATTTTAAACAAAGGTATCACACATAATAAAATAGTAAAAAATTACAAAGTGTAATTGCAAACAAAGTCTAATTACAACATAATCTAAACAAAGTCTAATTACAACATAATCTAATTGAATAGTTTATAACAAAATAACTCCAATGTGTATCAAATTTAATTCAAAATAGGATCTTCCTAAAAAGAAAATCAAATAAAATTCAATATGTTGATGTTATTTAAGAAAATTTATTATCAAAGATAACAAATAGACAATAAAGTTTTTAATTTGTCACTAACGAAAAAAACTATGTGAGGATGCTATTTAAGTAATACACTACTAAATATATTAAAAAAAAAGTTAAAAAAAAAAGTGTAAAAGAAATGTTAAAAAAAAGTTTAAAAAAAAAGTTTAAAAAAAATAAAAAAAAAGTTTAAAAAAAAAACAAAAAAAAAAGCAATTAAACCGCAGGTTTTCCGGTTTTTCCGGTTTTCACCGGTTCCCACCGGTTTGATGGCATATCCGATCCAATTATTGAACCAGACCGGTTACCTGGCCGGTTCCCGGTTCGACCGGCCGGTCCGGTCCGGTTTTTAAAACACTGTACCTAATACATGTTTAACCTTTTTACACTTGTGTTAGGTTTATCTTTAAAATGTATAAAATGTGTGGAAGCAATGAAAAAAACAAATTCTTTTATAAATACTTATGTACATTTTATGACTCATGTTGTATGAGAGTCAAACAGGGATCAGACACCGATTTAAAGAATGTTGAAGTAAAGAAAATAAATAATTTATTTGGAAACACTTGTCTGACTTGTCCGACACTTGTCTTAGGAGTGTCATACAAGTGTCGGACACCGTCACGTGTCGGGCACCGCGACACGCCTAACTCTTAGAAGTGTCAGTACTTCATAGGGTTATCAATGTTCTCAATATCACCGTCTTTCTTATCGTTGGTCAATTTCAATTAGCAATCAAAAGTATTTATATGTTTGCAAATATATCATCCTTCATCGGAGCTATCATTCTTCTCATTAGTGTCATCTCTCCGATTGTCGATTTAGGTCAATTTTGATAACCAAGTAAAAGTATTTATGTTTTAGGATTCAATTGTAGTTATGACATGGTCAAAATGGTGTTAAACAAACAGATCAAGTACTTGATCATAGGATTCAAATATTACAATTGATAGCTCTCTCTAGAACACAATGTAGGCCACATTGCATATGATAGTAACCGTGACTGACACAACCTTTAATTACTACTCACGTGCAAAACAGAAGGGACCACCACTTCCACACGTGCACATGGTATACTGCAAGAATATTTGCAAACTAGGACACACAAAACTCTCGTGTGCATAGCTGATTTTCATAAACACAACAGAAATTCTATTTAGGCAAATTTTTGGGTACACCTTTTCCACTTCTTTCAGAGTTTATACACATTTTTGGTCATGCTGTCACATTCAAAATCTTCACTTTATCAGAGATAAATCATGGAGAGAGTACATTCATTAATTGCTTCCATTATTAATGACCCATTAGTTAATGATTAGTACATTCATTAAATAATTATTAATGAGCCATTGAAATTAATGTGTTTTTTAGACGGACTAGTGATAATAACATTTAAAAACATACTCAACCGAGAATCAAATAGAGATTTAAATTAGTAATCGGCTTTTGTTAAAGATTAATGTATATCTCAATGCACTGCTTGTATTTAAGGTTGTCAAGATCTCGATATAGATCTTAAAGTTTTATAATTTGGCAATCTCGATCTTAAGTAGAATCCGATGTTATAATCAAATTGTGGAAAAAAAATCGTAAAGCCATTGATTATGTATGATATTGGTCAATTCTGGCCATGATCGGCCGTTTTCCGCCACCATCACTATATGCTTAGAAGGAAAACAAGATACCGATACACAATAGTTACGGTTCAATGGAGGCCATTTTTCTTAGAATATAGTTTCCTACCAAAATATAATGTAAAAAAAAAACTTCAAATATATAGTTTATTTTTCATTTTAGTAATATTTTATGATTTTTGATAACGATTTTATGTTTTATAATTTTACTATCCTCTCCCGATTTTATGCAAGATCACGATTTTAACAACTTCAGCCACTTGTATCTTGCTTGTATCTATTATTAAATGACTATAAAATTGTTTATTAAAAAAAATTAAATAATGAAACAAAAATTACATATGTAACTGAATAGGAGGGACCCTTTTTGGCATTCTTTATTAAACTATTTCATTGACTATAAATTTGGTGAATTGTTTATCCAAAACACAGAATCATATATACAATTGTACTTTGTTTTCTTGCAGGATATTGTTACATTCAGAATCAAACATGAAAAAACAACACACATTTTATTCAACCTCAACATCTTCTAATCTAGGAGTTAACAAAGATTCACAAATGATTTCAAAAGCGAAGCCGAAAATCCGAATAATTCATATATATGCTCCAGAAATCATAAAAACTGATGTTGCAAATTTCAGAGAGCTTGTTCAAAGACTCACAGGAAAGCCAGAAGATCATGAAAAGAGAGGTGCAAGAAGCAAATCCAAAGATTCAATGGATTTACACCTCGAAAAGGCGATGATCGTGCGAGAAGATGAGAAAGATTTTCTTAGTCTGCAAAATGGGGTAAGTGTGAAGAATGAAACTGAAGAGGAAGAAATATGGAGAAGATCAAAGTCAAATGAAAAATTCAATGGTTTCTTAGATGGTTTTTCAGAATATGATGGTTTTATGGAAGAGTTAAGTACTATGCCTCTACTTAATCAAAATTAAGTTTTTTTTTTTTTTTTTTTATGTTTTGTTTGTTATTTATCTTGCTAATTGGTGTGTGGATATTAATTACAAATATTAATCACAGAAAAAAATTATGCTTATTGAAGATTGAGAATTAATTATATATGAATGTGTAGTAATTTCAAGTGGTCCTTTTGATGCTAAAGTAATATAATGAGCATTTATGTACATTTGTTGATTTGATAACCAGCTTGTTAACTATTCTTGGTAGAAGATTTTTTGTCTTCAGTGCTAGTAAATCAAAAGTCACAAATATAAATAATTTACAAGTACATTCATTGTTCGAATATTTATCATTTTATTTAAAACTACTTTGAAAATTGTAGCAAAATTTCCCGTGTTAAGTTAAAAACTCTAATAAAAATTATTAGAGTTAATTATGTTTTTGATCTTTATAAATTATTACATTTTATTTTTGATTTTTATAAAAAAGCGGTATGTTTTAGTCCATACAAAATTACTATACACATATTTTGGTATAATTATTTTGCAGACATGTTTAGAACATTATAAAAAGTTTTTTGAAAATAATTTTAAAACTTGATTTCTAAGTCGAAATTTTCATTACTTTTATCATTATCTTTTAAAATTTTAAAAATTCATATTTAATTCTTCTCATTTTAAAAAATAATAAAATTTGATAAATAAATATTTTACAAACATGTATGAAAAGAAATTATTCTAAAATTTAAAAGTTAAAGGATAATTAAATAATATTCAAAATATTAAAAAATAACAAGGACTAAATCTGTATTTATAAAAAATTTTAGATAATTTTTTTAACAAACACTAAAAATAAAATTTAAAATATTTATAAAAATAAAAACATATTTAACTCAAATAATTATGTTATCTAATTACTTCCATGAGGAAGATATAGTGGCTTCTTTTTTTTTTAAATGAATGGGATACCACTATAGTGGCTTTTTTTAAACTTAAATGTAATGTCAAGGTTTGGTTTGTATAGTTTACTTTTGTTTTACTCAAGATTATGACAACATTTGACTTTGGAAGGCAAAAAGTCAGCTCCTAATACAAATGTGAAGGGACAAACCACATATCATGACACTCTTAAGTAGTCTATATATTAAATAGCAAAAGTCTTTTATTTATATTTATTTAACAACAATAAAAGTATTTTCTCACAAAGCCGGCAACATAAATTATCCATTGGCATTGTGATGTGTTCTATTTCTTTTTTTCTCTCTAATTTGTGGGTTGGTTTTTCGAAAATTTTAGAAGAAAAACTATGAAAGACTACGTATGTATTTTAAATGATTTTAAGTGTTTCATTTTTTAAAACTGATTCAATCTTTAGAATTAATTTAATTTAAATTAAAATTTATAACTTTTGAATTTAAACGTAATTTTTATACTAAAATTTGTTATTTAAATCACTCACTTTAACATAAATGTATACAGATTTAAATTAATTATGCTAAATTCAATTCTATTAAAATCAATTTTATAAAACTCAATTTTCAATTTTGTAGGACAACTTGGTTTTATCTCTGGCTTTGTTGAACGGTTTTCCATAAAATAAACTCTTTCAACTAAGGTTTCTATCATTCTTATATCACCAGAACATGGGAAGCACAATTATAACATGTATTTCTCAATAGATATAACTACAATTTTCTCTTTAATACATTAGTTGACTATATATATAATCTTTTTTTATGTAACATCACTCTCCCCCTATAGGATATTTTGCGTGTCTCTATTCTGGCAGAAAAACTAACCACCAAACACATAAAAGATAATATAATCAATTTATAACAGGCATTACAAATCTTATCAAAATTCCAATTTGCTATGTAACTCATCATATATATAAATACAACAAGAAGCCACCTTAAAATTTAAATAAACTATCCACTCAGAAAGATCAACATGATCTAAATATAAATGACCAGATTGGCATTATTCTTCAACCCTTTCATACTTTTGCTAAAAGTACAGATGTTCAATAAAATGCGTGCTCACACTTGAAAACATATCGCCCCGGGTAGAGTGAGATTGGCGAAGATCTCGATCACTGCTTAGTTCGGACAGCTTTTGTTTGGGGCTTATCTCGTGTCTTGCCATATGAGCGAGCTTTAACAGTATACGATATATACCTGATATCACAGACAAATCATTTTGTGCTTTAGTAAATTGTAGAACCAATCTTCATAGAGATTGAATGCGAAAAATCTATAAAGAGAAGAAAAAATAATGACCAAACCTTATCCACCAATATGTATCATAGGCCGATTCGCTGTCTTAGCTATGTCAAACATACCGGCATGTGAAGGTTTCTTCCTCTTCACCTAAACCAAACAATAGGCAAAGCTAAAAAGACATGATAGTACACAATCTCATAGAATAACTTAAATAAACCCAACAATTTTTAAGTACTATATCATCCACTGTTAACTTGTGCTGGGCAGGTATCATGGTTTTAACCAAAATTGCGGCTGCATCGTAACAGCAACCGCGGCCGCAATTTAAAACCATGACAAGTACACAGCCATGTAGAATGCAAAAACACTTTTTAGGGATGAGTTTGTCAAATTGTATTAGAATAGCATGTAAATATAATTCTATCGCTATATCATCATATTAAAAGACGATAACCAGTGCTGGCAAAGATGCTAAAAAATTGCTAAAACAACATAATGAAATTCTGAATTTTGGTAATGATAACAAGAAGAGCATACCGCCGCGCTTATTATCTCCCTAAGCTCGTGATCCTCTGCACCATTCCGCATGGGATCTCTTAAGCTTACCTGCAGTGCACAAGACAAGAAGCCCATGTAAGACCGTCACAGTAATCCTTTTCTAAAGTTACACATGAAACGTGTTATACATATTTAATAGGAAGCAGAACAGCCATCACTCCACCCAAGTTGTGGCTTAAAAATGCGAAAAGTTCATTTTCATGACTACAAGGAAAGGATATGATTTATATGACTAATCCCTTAATTTACAAAATGACAATGTCATGCTTAATTTCCATGTCTTTTGTCAAAACCATATACTTACAAACTTCAAGATGGACTTGACCAATCCATGTTCTGTAGGGTATTTTATATTTCTTACTTTGCAAATAAATTTGTGAAACTTATTTTTTTCGTAAATCAAGAATTTACGAAATAGCATTTCCCTTTCCCAAAATTTAGAATATATCATATTCACAATTCAGGATTGACAACAGAAATAACACGTTCAAAGTTCCAATCTGAGCCTACCATTCTATCTTCCTTTATTCTGTAAAGTAATTAAAAATAGCTAGTAGAAAACACCCAGAACCATACCCAACAATCGGATAGCTAACTATACGAATACAAATCTTTTCTACACTTTTTAAAAACTTATCATGCTAAAGGTTTAAGCTATGAAGCATTCGCAGACACTGACATGAAATTGCCTCTAGTAGTGATTTGAATAAATGGAATAGTTAAATGTTAACGCATGTGCCGGTGTCGATACGTGTCAGACACCGGGCACTCCTTCAATTTAAAGTTTTAGTGTTACCTTAGGTTTAAGTTCATATTATACTCATAAAAATCATTTATGTGCCTTAAATACCATGTGATCTAATACAGATTCAATATCTTTTGGATTTCAAAAAGCCTCTCCATTTTATCATCACCAACTATAAGCAGAGTCACCAAAAAACATAAAGAAGAATATAACAGAATCGTGATCACCAAATTTAAGCGGCGTGCATGATATACTGAACTATGACGGTTAGAATATAACATACCTCTGAAGGTCCAAACAAACAAACTTTTAAGTTTCCATCGGCCAGTAGTCGCAATCTATTGCAACCAGCACAAAAATGTTCAGTCATTGATGTGATGAATGAAACTTTTCCTTTATGTCCATCTATGGTGAAATTCTTGGCCGTTTCTGTCGGGTGATCCCGAACTCTTTTTAAGCTAGCAAACTGTTTCGTCTGTTTGACAATGACGGTTATGAAGGTTCTCAACTATAAGAAAACGTTAAAAAAAAAAACTATAAAAAAGAGATCTTCAGTCCGAATTCTACCTTACCACTGTATCCAACATTTCTGAGTAAGGTACAAGTTTCTTGACATTCCAAACATTTCCATCAAAAGGCATGAACTCAATGAATCGGACATTAATTGGCTTTTCACGCGTCAACTCAACAAAGTCACAGATTTCATCGTCGTTGAATCCACGCATTACAACACAATTGACCTGGAATGCAACAGAAACATACAAGACACATTCAAATGTATCAATCAGCAATTCGTGAATGCCTTTATGAATTAGTCAAAAGGGAAACTACTGATACGGAGGTGAATCCACTATTGTCTACCGCAGATCGCAATAAATAACATATTGCAGAACAACAGTGATTCGTTCAGATTCCACTTCTCTATAGTGTATCCAAAAACAATTGTGATTTGTTCAAATTTCCCTGCGCTATCCTGCCACTATTTAACAAAACTATGATGACCAAAGCGAAAAATGTGCAAAACGTAAAGAAACAAGACCAAACATATACCTTAACCGGATCATAACCAAGATCAACCGCAGCATTAATTGAATCCATTACTTTATTATGCCCTTTCCGTCTCGTCATAAGCTCAAACTTTGCCGGAACAAGCGTATCCACACTAATGTTCAAAGAAGTAAGTCCACACTCTTTAAGCTTCGGAAGTTTTCTCGCAAGCACAATCCCATTCGTAGTCATGGACAATGTCTCCAACCCCTTCAAACTCGACAACTCAAAACAAATATCTTCAATATCCTTTCTAACAGTCGGCTCACCACCCGTCAACCTTATTTTATTCACACCAGAACTCACAAACAGACCAGCCACTCGCAGAATCTCGTCTTTCGTTAAAACCTGATCAGTAGGAGTTAACTCCACACCTTCAGCTGGCATACAATACTTACACCTTAAATTACATCTCTCTGTTAATGATATTCTCAAATAAGTATGAATCCTTCCAAATGAATCAACCAACATATCAGAAACAGAATTCTCTTTCGGCTTTTCTTCGGATAACAAATCACAAGATTTTACAGAAGTTCCTGTTGAATAATGACTAGATTTTCCTTTGAATAAAGATTGAAGATTACAAATTCTGGTACTAGAATAAGAACCTGTCTCAAATTTCACCTGTCAAATTTTCACAATCAAAATTTTGAACATGAATATAACTAACTATCAGAAACATGACAATTTAGATTAGATCTAAGTAAAATTGATTGAAGTTGAAGAACAATTGAGGTAAAGTATATGTTGAGTGAGTTACATGAGAGGTAAAAGAAAGTCAAAGATAGAGAGATTTTTACCGGAACAGATGAATTTGATGTGATGAATCGAATTGGCGAATGGATGAATTTGGAGAAGTAGCGTCTCATGATGGATAGAGAAATAGCGAATGAGGTGAAGAAGATAGAGAGGGAGAGAGTTTTGACGTGATGGGTTTGAAGTGTGAAGTGAAGATAAAAAATGCACTGAAAGGGACAAAACCACAATCTCAGGTTGCTGACTCAATCTATATCTATATTCTATGTAACATTATACACTCGTTTATTTTATTTGTTTTATTCCAACTTTATTAGATGCCATTTTTTTTCTTAGGTTTTCTTTTATGTAGGGAATTTAATTCCATGTTTTTGAACTAATATAAGAGTGTTTGTTGTTGGAATATGTCTTTCGGTAATTAATCTTTGAGTTTTTATGATAAAAACTATATAATGTAATGAGAAGAATTTTGTACTCTTACGGATTCTTAACCATGAAGAAAGATAATAACTATGAACTCCGATCAAGTTTCATTGGTACTTATCTAAAGACTCTGATAAGAATATCATGACAAAAAAAATCACGTGACTACAGTACAATATCCTACCCATTTTTCTAAAAATCTGGATAAAGGATTCTACTTTGCACCACCATTTCCATCACACGTCCCATCATCTATCCTAGTGTCGTAAGCGCCACTTTAGTCTAGTACTAGCTAGCGTCTCTAACAACTATATTTTTTTAGGATACTCATTATTTTATTATCCAACAATTCTATTTCTTTATCTATAAAAAGATGACTTGGAAGAATGAAAATAAAGTGTGTGAAGCTGCACAAACAAAGATACACACAAGAAGAAGAAAATATGTGTGCAAGAGTTTATGAAAGCATGTACAATTGAGAAAAAGAAATTAAGAAGATCAGTAAAGATGTACAACAAAGAAATACATGAAACTAAAGAAACAAGCTAACACGATGCAAATGGAAGCAAAAAGAATATTAAGAAAAAAAGAGGAACTATTAAGAAGATCTTCAAGAACAACAAATAGAGAAACACTTAAAAGCTTTACATTTCAAATCATCTAAAGTGTTGCCTTTTAAAGATTAAATATATGTAATCTTCTTTTGTAGAAGAAATTATGCATACACACAAACATTATATTTAACCAGTTGGTTAAAGTTCTTTGAGTGACTAGTTTTGTCAGAATACTCGAGATGTCATTGACACTTTGTCTTTGAGTTGATTTTCATGAGGGATTAGGGTATAGTCAGAATCCTTGAGAAGACATTGATGAATAGTCTTTGTCGTTGTAATCAAAGAATTGATTATTGGATTATGTCCTTGTTGATAAGGCGAAATCACCTTGGTAAGTGGACTGGAAGTAACCTAATTTATAATGAACTAGAATAAAATATCTGGTGTTATTTATCTTTGTTTCTTATGTTTTGTTTGTACTTGGATGATCGAAAAAGTTTTTATCATGAAACCAATTCAAACCTCTTTTTCTTGTGTTTCATTGAACCTTCATTTACGGTGCAATTTAAATTGGTTTTGAGAGAATAATTCATTCAATCTAAAGATAAAATTAGGTTTAATTAGTCACGTAGATTCTTAACTTAATTTTAGATTTCATTTTATTTTCTTATCTAATAAATATAATATATTAATTTCTTAAAAACAGTCATGTTAGCCAACTTAATCATTTCTATTAAATGTTGAAAAAATGTTAACTTGTGATGATGTGGCAAGACAACACGACAAAATTTAAAATAGTGAGTAAGCAAATGTCTTATAAATATATACTAAGCTTCATTTAGGATAGTTGTGATTGTTTATATGTTTCTTGCATTTTCTAAGGGTTATTCTTCAACATTCACCTTCTTCAAAATTTCTCTTCAATGTCAAAGCTTTCCAAGTGTGCTTCAATTCAAACAACCAAAGTTTTAGGACAATTGAATCTGTACCTGGAAGAAACAGGAGGAGAGAGTTTTTTTTTCAAGAGTGTGTTCTTCGTACAGTGACAGACATGAATATTGTGAACATTGGAAAAAGTTTTTGGATGGTAAAAATTACATAAATTACATGGAAAAGGCTTATAATTTCTTCAACTGGTTATGTGATGAAATTGTTATTGAAAGGGGTTTGAAGATTGAAAGGAAAAAGAAAAAAATCAAATTGAAGAGTAAGGTTGTCCACACAAGAGGAATGTTAAAAATGTCAATGGTGCTGGTTTTTTAGTTTAGGGTTGAATATAGTTATGTTAACGATGTTTTTCAAATATGGTTAGTTTATTGGTTGTGTTGGTTTAAGGATCTAGATCCTCTCCCTTGTATTTTTTTGGTGTTTTCTATTCAGCTCTTATCTTAACCATTAATCTAAATGATTTTTTATTTTTGAAGCATTAATTCCAATTTATTAGTTGAAGGGCAAGAGGGATGGCTGCAAGGAAAGTGCATGAGATGATCTTTTTCCGTTGGTTTAAGGCCATGTGATTATTATGTAAAAGTTGTGTTTGTTTTATCGTCATGAGAAATTTATGTAATAGTTATGTTGGTTTAATGAAATTGATTAATAAAAACAAATTGTGTTGAGTAAAACTCTTATAAGGAAACAATTATAAAATTCAAGTATAAAACACTACTATGAACTGTGCTATAAATTGGGTTGAGTAAAATGACATTACATAAACCTTGAGATGAAAATGTGTTAGTTAAGAGATTCAAAATATAATATTTATTAGTTAAGAGACTAAATTGAAATCTTAAATACAATAAAGAGATCAAATATGATATACAAACTATGAATAAAATGTCTTTGTAATATATTATTGATCAAACAAAAATTTCATAACATTTTAGATTAATAGAACTACAAAATTTCATATAAAAAACGAATTGAACATGATCAGAATCTTGTTACAAAATGTGGCATTAAACCTAATTGTTGTTACATAAGATGTACACAAACACTATACAAAAAAATGTATACAAATAGTACTAAAAAAGGTGTACAAGAAATGATAAACACAATCATAGTTGGATTAAAAGAGGTTGTGTTGCATGACTTGGTGGTGTGGACTTAGGTTGTTCTGTCTGACTTGGTGCTACTTGACCTTTGTTAGGTTGAGTTGTTTCTTGTGTAAATGGTATTGGCAGTTTGCATGCAGTCTTATTATGTCCATTCATAGGGCACCGACTGCACTTGATTCCAAATTTTTCCTGCTTCAATTGTGTCTCATATTTCACCATTTCTCCTGCATCTCCATTCCTTTTCTTCTTGTGCCTCCCAGGTTGTTTGTTATTGGTGGTGGTTACACAACAAAAATTTCTATTTTTTTCCCATAGAGTATCCCTATTAATGTGAAGAAGATTTTAATCATTTATCTTAATTTAATCTTGAGAAAGACAAAAGTTTATCAAAGAAGAAATATCAAAGAGAAAAAAATTTGAATTCAAGAATCAAGATTGCATAAGCTTATAGATTATTGTAAATCAAAGGATTGGATCTTAAGATAAGGTACAATAACAGTTCATATGTGTATAAACTTTAGGTGCTCAAAATCTTTCATTTAAACCCTTCTAAAGTTTCCATAACATCTATGCATAATTTTCATTCAAGGAACGCCTTTAAAAACACAAAGATTCAGTTTTCTTAAAGGTGTGATCGATTAATCTTATGAAGCAATTGATTGCTTGTTTGCTACTCCCTCCGTCTCATAATAAGTTTCTCATTTTCACTTTTTTCATGTCTCATAATAAATTTCTTTTTAGATTACCAATACAACATTTACTTTTTTTCCACTGCTATACCCCTATTTATAAACTTTCACGCTTTTTAACTACTCCACCACCATAATAAACAAGGGTATTTTAGTAAATATTACTAACTTTATCATTAAAACCAACACATCTAATCATTTTCTTAACAACTGCGCACAGCTCAAATAAGACACTTATTATGAGACGGAGGGAGTACTGCCTAACAAAAATGAATTTTTTTGGAAGTGTCAATCGATTGATCATATTGAAGCAATCGATTGTAGGGAATTTTTTGCAGTGAAAATTTAACCATACAATTAAAATATGCATTTAAGAAATTGATTGATCCTTTACTTTTTGCCTTGAAAATTTGACTCTACAAACAATGAATGCATTTAAGAAATCGATTGATCCTTCACTTTTTGCCTTGAAAAATCTAACATATTGAAAAATTCTTCAAGGTGTGAAGGGACTAGATGCACCCCTTAAATTAGAAAAGGGAACTAAAATAAATCTCTCGTATTCATTTACTTTTTTGTACTTTTATTTTGCTGCATCTTTGTTCTAAGTTAATCATTGTTATTTTAGAAAAAGAAAAAGATCATCTGCAAAATAATGAGAAAAATTTATAAAACCTAATTCACCCCCTCTTAGGTTGTACTATGTAGTTACAATTGGAATCAGAGCAAGTTTAAGTTTCTTACTCTTCGATCAGGGTAAATATGGCTTCTGCAAATGCGTTATTAGCATATTGTGGTAGCAACAACAAACCTCCATGTTTCGTTGGAGAATATTATGACTTATGGAAGATTCACATGCATATGTACCTAGAAGCATAAAGGTAAGAACTATGAGATGTTGTTGAAAATGGTCCATTCATTCTTACGATTGTCATAAACAATGTAGAACAAATAAAGGTGAAAGGCTCAGAATAATGAAGACATGAAAAAGTGTTGTTTGATAACAATGCAAAAAAATACTTGCATTGACATTGGGAATGGACAAAAAAATTCGGGTTTTAAATTGAAAATCAACCAAAGAAATTTGGGAAACATTAGAAATAAATCATGAAGACACAGTAGAAGTAAAAAGATCCTAAATAAACACTATCTTCCCAGAATATGAGATGTTTAGAATGAAGCCATATGAAAGTATTTTTTATTTGCAAAAGAGATTTTCACACTTGACAAATCATTTGATGGCACTTGGAAAAACATTCACAAATGATGATATAAATCTCAAAATTATTATATCATTGTCTTGAGCATGATAACCAAAAATGACAAAAATATCAAAAAAAAAAAAAAGTCTTTCTAATATGTCATTGACTGCATTATTCGGAAAAGTTCAAGAAAATGAAATGGATCTTGATCTATTTCAAAAACGGGAATTGGATCATGATAAATTGGAGAAGCATCAAGGTCCTGAAGTTAAAGTAAAATCCCTTTCTTTGAAGTCTAACCAAGCAAATAATCCACTGCTGAATAAATATCTCCAAAAGGTATGAAGTATATCCTCCCATCTTACTTCTTTTGAAATAGAATATGTCCTCTGCAAGTAGAATTCCATAGCAGACCTCATGTCCAAGCTCCCCACATCAAAGACATCTGGGTTTAACAAAACAATCATCCAAGAGACTCTTGGCTCCCCCAACTTTGAGGCGGATGAGGTATACTCCCTAGATGTTTTCCATGAATCTAGCTAGATGTCGCCCATAATACACTATCTACAATAAAACGAACTTCCATAATATGAGGGAAGCAAGAATAATCCAAAAACTGGATAACAAGTACACCATACTCTCAAGAAAACTTTACAAAACGAGGAAGGCTTCTCCCATGCTGTGATGCCTAGGCGCGAATGAAACTGCCCTTGTGCTTGCAAAAGTACATAAGGGAGCCTACAATAGTCCCATTAGAGGGAAAGTCCTCGCCCACAAACTATTAGGGGAGGGATATTATTGGCCCACTCTAATGAAGGATAACATCTCCTTTGACAAGAATTGTGATCAATGCTAGAGACATAATGATCTTCACCATTCCCTGAGCGAACTTCTCTAGTCGGTGATTTTTCCCTGGCCTCTCTACCAGTGGGGCGTGTACATCTTGGGCATGTTCCCCCTAGCACCAGGTCAATTGAAGTTCTTAATAGTGGGGGTCAATTATTTTACCAAATGGATAAAAGTGATAGTTATTGCCAATATCACAGCCGAGAGAGTTTGCCGTTTCTATTGGCAGAATATTATATGCATATATATACTTCTTGGAGTTATTGTCTCTGAAAATGGAATCTAGTTTTCCAAAAATATGATCACTGACTTCTGCAAACACTTGGGAGTATAGACGAAGTTCGTGTCCATTGTACACACTCAAGATAACGACCAAGCGGACTCAACAAACAAAGTAATTTCGAAGGGACTCAAGAAGAGGCTTCACAATGCCGAAGGGTTTATGGGCCGAACTGCTCCATGAGATATTATGGTCATACCACACCACTCCGCATCACACCACCAAGGAAACTCCGTTTGCCATAGTCTAAGGGGAGGACGCCGTGCTACCTGTGGAGATTGACACACCTTTGTGGCGACGATCCCAATTTAATGAAGAAGCAAAAGAGGCAGGGTTGAAGTGTGCGACATATGTGTTTGACGAATTAAGAGAAGTCGTCCCTATCCAACAATTCGAGGCCAAACATAGGGCCCGAGAAGTTATAATTCCAAGGTCAAGTCAATAGAGATGCAAAATGGTGACTTGATCTTAAAAGAAGTGGTTCTACCCGCATACTAGAGAAAGCTACAACCTAATTGGGAGGGGCCATATCACTTATTCATGAAGCTAGTTCACGGGGCATACAAGCTGTAGGAGTTGGAATGACTACTCTTGCCCAGAAATTGGAATGCTCTCCATCTTAATATTAATATAGTTAAATTATTTGTAATTTTCTAATAAACATCATGATTATGTACCTATGAACAATTTTTGAGTGTTTATTGCTAACATGGATGTTTTTCCCGAATATTTTTGTATGCCGGACTTCATAAATGAAGAACCTTAACGCCTTTTAAGGCAATACTTTCTGGACTTCATAAACTAAAATCCCTTCCGCCCTTTAAGGTAATACTTTCTGGACTTCATAAACGAATATCCTTGCCGCCCTTTGAGGCAATATTAGCTGGACTTCATAAACAAAGATCCTTATTGTCCTTTGATGCAATACTTGCTGGACTTCATGGTGGAGATTCTTGCCGCCCTTTAGGGTAATACAAATGAGCTATCCAATGTCTCACATGAAGGACTTATAATCTCATCATTCGGGCTACATATAACTTCGCCTAATGGACTTAGACTCCCAAGGCTAACTAAACTCTTGTATGGGGGACTTAGTGTTTCTCAGGGAAGGATTAAACACATAAATAACGACTAAGAGGCGCGACCGAAGTCTGGCCTAAGAGACTTGATCACTAGTCTTTCTTAAGGGTTTGATGGAAGTCTCTCCCGATAAGTCCACGCCTCGCCTGAGGGACTTATAGTCTGATCAGCTAGGCTATATATAACATCGCCTGAGGGACTTATAGTCTCATCATCTAGGCTACATATAACCTTGCATGAGGGACTTATAGTCTCATCAGCCAAGCTACATATAACTTCACCTAAAGGACTAACACTCCCAAGATTAACTAAAATCTCACTTAAGAGACTCAGTGTTTCTTCGGGCAGGATTAGACACAGAAATCAGGCCAAAGAGGCGCAACCGAAGTCTGGCCTAAGAGAATTAATCACAAGTCTTGATTGAGGACTCGATGAAAGTCCTGCCCGAGAGGTCCAACGCCTCGCTTGAGGGACTTACAATCTTATCAGCTTGGCTACATAAAACCTCGCCTGAGAGACATATAGTCTCACCAATCGGGCTACATATAACTTCGCCTGAGGGACTTAGATTTCCTAAGCTAATAGAAGCCTCACTGGCGGAACTATGTCCTCAAGAAGAGCGGGTCCTTGGGATAGTCCCCTGAGTCTCGATCTAAAAGACTTTGTCCTCTACCAAAAGGCCTCGTGCTTGAGGGACTATGTAGTTATATTTGTAAAAGAACCGTTATAGGGCATGATTATAGGACACCTCACGAGAGGCGACAATAACTTGTCATCCAAGGGGAGGTATCACCTCTCTCCAAGGTCTGCCTATCACCTAGTCATGGGAAATGTGGGATAATACGTTTCTTGGACAGAGAGAAGTTCGGGTTATAATTGACCCATGTCTTCCTTGGAAATATGGATTCAACGGTCAATCATTGATTGAGCGGATGATGACCCTTCCCAAGAGAACCATACACCTAAGAGGGATATATAAATACGTCTCACTCGTAGGAGAAAGAGACAGTTCTTAAGCCACATAAATCTTAACTGACACGCTTATACCTAAGCACACCACTTAATATCAGTCTCTCACCTCACGCGAGCAGGACCCCTAAATCATCGTAAAACAGAACCACACGAGGCTTCTCGCCGCTGTTGGCAAGTGCTAACCACCATACTACACAATATACATACTAAGGTCTCTGAATCCCACAATTATTGTAGGAATAGAAAGAACATTCACACATGTAATTTTGTTTTTTACTATTTCCATGCCAATCCAAAAAGTAACAAAGACACCATCATATGTAATTTCACAACCAACTCATATATTCTTTTCATTAAACAGATTCATAAATACACAATACAAAAAATACACTTTAACTATTAGTCACTAACTAAACTATTCCATAAATTGATTCCATATTAAGATTATCTTTTGTAATAAAAACAATACTATTAAAGAAAGTACGAGAAGTACTTCAACTCAATAATAATTTTCTAATAAAAAAAGACACCATATATCAGTTTGGTATACTTTATTTTTTACTTTTACTACATATTAATATTAATATCAATACATAATTACTAACAATACTAAAATTATGAATTCCTCCATGATGATTTTCAACTTGTGTATTTGGCTTAGTTTCACCATTAATTCATGGATCCAAGCACCAGCAGTAGTAGTCAGACCTTGAGAATTCTAGCATTTGTTCAGGACTCATTCTTTCAAGCTCACTTTGCCTCCATGAAGCAAAGTTATTCCTGTTTTGAGGATCAGATGCCAAAGGATAATCTTCTGTTTTGTGCATCTGTGTTCTCATTCTCATGTAGAGTCTCATTGCTGCAACACAATCATCATAAGGATCTTGTATTCCAGTTTGAATATCATACCTACATGGATATATAATAATACTCAATTAGGTCAATAGTGTTTCAAAAATAATCTTTTATATATATATATATATATATATATATATATATATATATATATATATATATATATATATATATATATATATATATATATATATATATATATATATATATATATATATATATTATATATATATATATATATGTTTGAAAAGTTTGCACATATAACATTCTTTCTAAGAAAATAAAATAAAATTGAGTTGATACTTACCCAAGATATGCTTGTGTTAGGTATTTGAGTGAGTTGCTGAGCTTGCTAGTTTTCATGAGTGGAGGATATTTTGCAGTGTCCCTGTTGACATCATTAATTTATATAAAGTCAATATATATATATTTATGAAATAGATAGTTGAAATAGTTAAAGCAATATTTGATCAAAGTCATTAGTTAACTCCCTAAATTTAGAAGCTAAATATAGATGTTTAACATCGGTTAAAGAGAGATCGTCTTCAATTTTTGGAGGCAAAATAAATAACAATCTATTTAGCCACGTTTTAACTGTGATAAATCTGTTATGAAAATTTATTTAGTTACGATTTAATTGTGACATTTTGATATCTGCGTTGAGTCTGTTTTTGCACAAATTTTAGTAAGTATGTACAAATGAATATAAGTTACCTTATTTTTGGTGTTGGATAATCAATTTGCAAAGATGCAAGGTCATGATCTAAACCATGACCCACAAGAATCCTAGCTTTTCCTCCCTTTGAACGAATTGTCCAAATGGGTTCTCCATTACAAAGAAAATCTTGAATCTTCCTTTGAACTAGTTTCAATGGCATTGCATCTCTTAAGTATTCATGTCTAATACCAGTTGTCTCATACCTGTAGTTTGTGATTGGAATTGGTGGAGTAACATAAGAATGGAAGATAATATTCTCATGTTCATCTATTAAGCAAACTCTTGCACAAAGATCAAGTGAACCATCACTTCCACCTCCCACCATTTTACAAGCTAGTGCAACTACTTGTGGTCCTCTTCCCCCACCAATTGTCAAGTTATCCCGAATTCCCAAGTTTGAAAATCGGCCACATATTCCCTATATTATCATAAGAGTTAGAACAAAATTACTTCAAATAATCACGTATCTTACTATCTTATTCATAAACCATTTTCAGTTTATTTTCATAAGTTCAGACAATTTAACTTTATTTTATCTTTTGTTACAAAAATAATATACGCATAAGCACTTAATTCAATACGCGTTTATATATGCTCTAAGTCCTTAGTTAATAGATGTGTATGCATACACTTAATCCAGAGAGTTGACACTTTTGTTGATGGATCCTACGAGAGTTAGGGCTATCAAAGACTTTCAAGCAAAACTTGCACCCTCGGTTAGCAAAGATTTCTTTGCATTCTGGTTTTGGCAATGGACCTAGAAAAACATACGCGTCATATTAGATTGTTACAAATTCATTATCATCATGATAAATATTTAAGAAGAGGTTCATTAGTTACCTATAAGATGTTCCCTTAGAGACTCAAAGGATCTGCAATGTTTCCTGCAAATACCACAGGTTGGTTCATGAACAGAATGATAAGAGATCTTCATGTGATCCACTAGATGCTCCACTCTGTTGAACTGCCTATAGCATGCTGCACACTTGTTCCTATATATTGTAACAAATATTCTTGTTAAGATAAACATGAACAACTCAATAATATATAGGTTTTTACAACTTAATATATGCAACATTATTTTTTGGTCGATACCGTCTCTTTTATATATATATTCAGGTTGAAGTATCACTTGTATTTTGAATCATATAATTTTTTTTATTGTTTAAAACAAATTATGCGTATATTATGGTTTAAAATTGCGGTTGTAGTTTTGGTTATAGCGTTATGTTATGCTATAGACCTTGAACTCTTGACAAGAAATACTTACAAATAGGGTTGCAATTTAGAATGAGAGTAGTATTTGTGTGTGGAGTAGGAAAAAGAAAGAAAGAAAACCTGCGAGTTTCTGCGGTTTCGATTCGGCAATCCATAATTCCTTAAACTGATTTTGATATCAATTCTCTTATGAAAGACAAGAAGAGAATTGAAGTTGAAGTAAGAAGTAGGAGTGAGATGGTATTTATAGAGCAAGAGTTGAAGGTTATATACTATAGAGTTTATCACAATTGGTTCAAGTTGCATAGTTGGAGTAGGATTCCATTCAATTCAATTCTGAATATTCTGTTTGCACCCTTTTTCCTTTATCTCTCTATCCATGCTTCTTCCCACGTTATTTAGCTTGAAGACATTGTTGACTTACTAAATGGAATATAATTCTTGCATTTTAAATGATAAATATTCCAAATTCTTTGGCCCATTCTTTCTTGGTTTCTTTCTTTGACTTCACCACTATGTGTACAGTACAATATGGCTTTAATAATATATGCATTCTCTTTGTTGCAAAACAACCAACCAATGTTAGTAGAGTTCAATTTTATTACTTAGTTTAGAGAAAGAGTGAAGGAGAGCTTTGAAAATAAATAAGAAATTATCGAAAACATTAATCAAGGTAATAATATTCTTATTAATTAATCATAATGAGGATTTATTTTTCTGGGTTGTGTAAATTAATAGTTAATCGGTTACCTTCTTCACTAACACAAACATTTTCTACAATTTGTTAATGGAATTATGATGTTTCTTTCATCTTCATCTTCCCCAATTCACATTTTTTTTCATCTTCCCCAATTCACATTCTTTTAGATAGTTTTTGTTTTATGGTAAACTCTAGCTTAATGATTAAATTATATGAGGTTAAAGATATTGCACTGACATTATATCTTCCAATTGAAATTTATTAATCAGCCATATCACATAGCATTTTTAAAAATAATAGTGTGATTTGGTTGAAGTGTATATCTTTTTTCCTCAAATAATATTTGCTTTAAACAATATAAACATAGAGAGAATTTGGAAAGGTTCAGGAATAATTTTCGTTAGAGCTTGATTGAAATTTAATAATAAATATTAATTTTTTTTTTATTTTGTGAATTTTAGAGAAGGCGAAGGAAGTAAAGATAGCATGCGGTCATATGTGTTCTTTAAAATAAATTTTTTAATCTATTATGATCTAATGGTTAATAAATGTCCTATCATTCTTATATATATATATATATATATATATATATATATATATATATATATATATATATATATATATATATATATATATATATATATATATATATATATAAACATATATATATATATATGAGGAGGGATCAAATTACACCCGAAGAGTTACACCACGAGTTACACTCGTTCAATAACTACATTTCGAATTAATATTTTTTAAATTCAACCGTTGGATTGAAACATAATATCATATAGATCATACCGATAAAGTTTGAGCTTAATCTATAATGATTTACTATAAAGTTTCATATAACGTTAATTTTGATGCAATTCAATGACATAGTAAATCATTATAGATTAAGCTCAAACTTTATAGGTATGATCTATATGATATTATGTTTCAATCCAACGGTTGAATTTAAAAAATATTAATTCAAAATGTAGTTATTGAATGAGTGTAACTCGTGGTGTAACTCTTCGGGTGTAATTTGATCCCTCCTCTCTCTCTATATATATATATATATATATATATATATATATATATATATATATATATATATATATATATATATATATATATATATATATATATATATATATATATATATATATATATATATATATATGGGACGACTCAAGTGAGAACACTTGGTTATTATGAGAAATGAGAACAATGATCCAACGGTTGAATTTAAAAAATATTAATTCAAAATGTAGTTATTGAATGAGTGTAACTCGTGGTGTAACTCTTCGGGTGTAATTTGATCCCTCCTCTCTCTCTCTATATATATATATATATATATATATATATATATATATATATATATATATATATATATATATATATATATATATATATATATATATATATATGGGACGACTCAAGTGAGAACACTTGGTTATTATGAGAAATGAGAACAATGAATCACGACCATTAAATTTTAATTTTGTTGATTTTAATGGACTGGATTGGTTTCTCTTTCTATAATAACTTACTCTTGGAATCAATTTAATGGTTAAAAATAATAAGGAATAGTTTTCTCTTTCCACATTTAATGACTTATTATTTTTAACCATTAGATTGAAAAGAATAAATGGTCAAGATGTGGAGTAAGCTATAATAACTTACTCTTGGAATCAATATAACCCTCATATATATATATATATATATATATATATATATATATATATATATATATATATATATATATATATATATATATATATATATATATATATATATATATATATATATATATATATATATATATATATATATATATATATATATATATATATATATATATTCTAGAATATGGTTAGAAAGAAAAAGAAACGGACCAGGCTTATTAAATATGGGCCTAAATGTGGGCTAGTAGGGAGAAACAATAAACAAAGGCCCATTTGCAAGAAGGGGCCTGATGCTGTTGCGATTGCATCTAAAGACAACAATACAAACTCTAAATCCAATTCTTCTCATTCAGATGGAAACATGATTAACGGGAGGCAGATAGCAACAACCGATTTACACTATGGCGAACAGTCAATGGAATCTGACATCGTTCGATGCAACAACCGGATTCTAAAAATTTTCATGGATGATGGAGGAAGGATTTGGAGGGAGGTAACTAGCCTGGGTGTTGTTTCAACGGAACCTCAGACGATGGTGAAAAGAAGAATAAGAGATTTGGAGTGTGCTAGCAGGGAAGGAAAGAAGGGGACAAACAGAGATTTCAAATGATCATTGGATCCTTTAGCATCAAAGGAGGAGGCAGCTTTGTCAAGTGGAGGCGAATAGCTCACATAATTGATAAAGGTAAGGCTGACGTTTTTTTAATTCAAGAAACAAAGCTTGCATCGTTATCTCAATCTTTGACTAGAAGTTTCTGGTATAAGGAAGATATAGATTTCACTATTTCTGATTCTGTTGGGTTATTTGGTGGTATGCTTATTATGTGGAAGAAGAACGAGATTGACGTTATTTGCAGCTTTAGGGGTGTGGAGTATTTGGGAATTAAAGTATTCTAGAAGAATCATATTTACTATATCATCAACGTTTATTCTGGAAATTCGGGGTGACTTTGATGTTGTTAAAAACAGAAGGGAAAGAGTGGGAAAATGTGCCCAAGTGAATTCTGCCGAGTGGAGGGATTTCGCTGCATTCATTGAAGTTATGAATCTTGTAGATGTTCCTTGTAAGGGGAAAAATATAGATTGTTCGGTGGTGATGGCCGTTCTAAAAGTAGATTGGATCGCTTTTTGATTTCGGATACCATCATTAACCGTTGGGGAGTAGCGGGGCAGCGCATAGACGAGAGAGATGTGTCGGATCACTGTCCGATGTGGCTGGTTGAAGATACGAAGAATTGGGGACCTAAACCATTCAAATTCAATAATGAATGGTTTAGGAACAAGGATTTTCTATGCTACGTGGAGAAGGAGTGGGCTGTTATGAAACATAGACTTAGAAGAAATCATATCGGAGGAGTGGTCACTAATGGTGTTATGGCGGAGTCGGTGGAGGATGTCAAAAGCGAGGTATTTAATCACTTTGCTAAAAAAGTTGTGGAGGAGGTCCCTAATAGGACAATGTTGAATGGAGCTGTCTTCAAGAGCCTTAGCAGTGAGGAGAGTGATTATATTGAGTCTTCATTTTTGGAGGAAGAGGTGAAGGAGGCGATTTGGAATTGTGATGGTACAAAATCTCCGGGTCCCGACGGTTACTCCATTCTTTTTGTTAAAAAGTGTTGGCCCTTCATCAAAAACAATATCATGTCATGTTTTAGAGACTTCCACAACGGGGCTGTTTTATCCAAATCGATTACTTCGACTTTCTTGCCTCTAATTCTGAAGAAGGATAATCCCTTGGATCTAGACGACTATAGACCAATTTTTTTGGTAGGGAGCATATACAAAATTATCTCGAAGGTGTTGGCGGGTAGAATGAAGAAGGTTATCGGTGGAATTATATCAAGTTGCCAAAGCGCCTTTATTCCGGGAAGACAACTTCTAGATGGAGTGGTTATTGCTAATGAATTGGTGGATTATGCTAACAAATAGAAGAATGGGTGTCTTTTGTTTATGGTATATTTTGAGAAATCTTATGAAAAAGTTAGTTGGTCGTTTCTTTGGTTCATGCTTAGGAAAATGGGATTCGGCGACGTGTGGATGAGTTGGATGGAAGCTTTTATTTTCTCTAGTCATATGTCGGTAATGGTAAACGGGAGCCCCACTAAAGAATTGACGGTGGAGCGAGGATTGCGTCAAGGAGATTCAATTTCACCTTTTCTCTATGTCATCGTGGCGGAAGGTTTGAAGTGGTTGATAAATAGAGCGGTGGAAAACGGTATCTATGCGGGGAGTAGTGTGTATGGCAAGTGTTTCATCGATGTGATTCAATTTGCGGACGACACCCTTATGGCGGGGGATGGGAGTTGGAATCATTTGTGGACCATCAAATCGGTTCTAACTAGCTTTCAACTCATTTAGGGGCTTGGCATAAACTTCCATAAGAGTAAGTTGATAGGAATTAACTTAAGCGAAAATTTCTTGGAAATAGCAAGATCTTTCATATCGTGTAAAAGGGAGGACAAGGTGTTTACTTTTTTAGGTATTCCGGTTGGCCACAATCCAAGAAAGATTTCTACGTGGAGATCTTTAGTGCTCAAAATCAAAAGAAGACTACACGGATGGAAGAATCGTTATCTTAGTTTAGGCGGAAGGATAACTCTCCTAAAGTAGGTTTTGGGAAGTCTCGCGATCTTCACACTATCTTTCTATAGAGCTCCAAAGAAAGTGGTTAAGGAAATTAACAAAATTCAAAGCACGTTTTTATGGGGAGGTACGGAGGACAAGCGATGAATTCATTGGGCTAGTCAGGAAACGGTATGTCTACCTGTTGATATAGGAGGGCTTGGGTTAAGAAGGATTTAAGACTTTAAAGTTACACTTTTGAGTAAGTGGAAGTGGAGAATTTTGGGGGAGAAGGAAGCGTTATGGTATAAGGTTTTGAAGGCACGATACGAAGACGTGTCGGTTTGAGTAATGAATGGAGGGGGAAGTATATAGGAAGAAGATTATATTATACTTGGTGGAAAGACATATTGGCCTTAGATAATTATGATCCTGTGAATTTCTTCTCGGTCGGATGTCGTATCAGTGTGGACAATGGCTTCGATACTTCTTTTTGGCATGCGTGGTGGACGAAGGAGGGAATTCCTAAAGATATATTTCCTGTACTGTTTTCTTTTTCTACTTTACAGGATGTGTCAGTGGCATCAATGGGTGGATGGAGCTCTAATGGGTGGATTTGGTCGGATATCGGCATACCGCACAACATTCGATCCGAACAACAACTAGAACCAATGCTATCTCTTCTAATTTCCCAGCTGGATCGATACCAGCCAGCCTTTGCAGGAACAGAAGCGGATTCAGTTATCCACGTTAGTGTTCTAGCTTCTCCGCTGCTGGAGCATCCTACCTGCTCAGTTGGGACGGATAGGTCCATTCTTCATGTTAGTGCAACAACTTTTCCGCTGATGCAACAACCTGCCTCTTCCGCTGGGACATATATGCCCTGCTGGTCTTACGACAACGAAGGGTAGTTTTCGGTGTCTAGTTGTCATCGCATCATTAACGCTATGTACATCACTTGCGGCCCTATGGAAAGAAATAGTAGTGCTCTCAAACTTATTTGGAAAATGGATGTTCCAATGAAGGTGAAGGCGTTCACTTGGAGGTGTTTAATTAATAGACTTCCGACTCGAGTGGCGCTTGATTTTAGAGGTATCATTACTAACTCTTCCTCTCTATGTTGTTTTTGCGGATTATTTGTTGAATCCGTTGAGCACCTTTTCTTGGATTGTTGTGCCGCTTCTTTGGTTTGGAAAGAAATGGCGGATTGGATAGGTTGGAAGGTGGTTAAGTTTGATAGCTTGAAGGAAAGTTTTATGAAGTGGTACGATTTTTGAAAATTCAGGAAAGTAAGGAAAGGAAAAGAAGGGGTCATGTGGATGGCCATATGTTGGAACATTTGGTTGGTTAGGAACGGTATAATGTTCAGAAACGATGCGTGGAATGTCAACGATATTGTTTGGAGTTCTAAGATATTGGGTTGCAGATGGATTGTCATAGGAAAACTTAGTCATACCAATTGTAACTTCTATAGTTTTAGCAAAGACCCTTTACTATTCTTAACGTAAGTGTTAATTGGTGGTTAATTTTTCTTCGGGGTGTTTTGTTTCCCGCCCCTTTTTGTAAGTTCGGTTGAGAACTTGTGTTCTCTTTTATCAAAGAATTCTTGCTTACAAAAAAAAGTGTTGTAGTTTACGCCAAATTTTAACCCTTATTTATCATTAATCTAACGGTTTTAATTAATTTTTTATATAGAAACATATTTCCAAAAATAATTAGATTAAATGATCAATTAAAACCGTTAGATTAATAAAAATCAATGGTTCACATTTGGAGTAAGTCTTCTACACTTACTCTTAGAGTAATATATCCCCCTCATATATATTCTTACTCCAAAATTAAGTATAGAAGAGTTACTCCAAATATTAACCATTGATTTTCATTAATCTAACGGTTTTTATTAATTTTTTATATAAAATAATATTTCTAAAAATAATTAGATTAAATGATCAATTAAAGTTGTTAGATTAATGTAAATCAATGGTTAAGATTTGGAGTAACTCTTCTACACTTACTCTTGGAGTAAGAATATCCCTCCTTATATATATATATATATATATATATATATATATATATATATATATATATATATATATATAAACAATTTTAATGACATTCGTCTTATTGGGCTTAACACTTGGATGTTATTTGTTTTGGGTCTTTGGCCGATCTAGAACAGTTGCCCCAAAGGCTTGTGGGGTGTTTTATCAACTGGGAAGTCTTTCAAAGTCGAGGCTAGTATCTCATCATTTAGCTTACCATAAGGAAAAGTTGGAAGTACTTCTCACCTTTGACACATTTTGCCAATTTTCAAGCATGTGACCTTAGGCTCACAAGTTAGGGTGTGGTGTTCTTCTCAAGAGTATTCGAGTGCACTCAAGTATGGTTGTATTCCCAATGTATGATTTAGTCATCGCTCTTTGTCTCCATATTTTTATCTAATATGGATCGTCGGTTGTTATTTGTTCTGCTATAAATAGACGACCTAATTTTAAATGTTCTTTTTAACTTTGTTTGCCATTCAAAGTCTGAGCTTGTCTTCTGTTTATAAGCTCCCACGATTTTTAACTGTTTAATGTCTTATTTGTAGTAGGTCATGCCTCCTTGTGTCATTATCTTTCTCGAGCTTGTCTACTATCACTAAGGTATTTCTCTACTCCCTTTCACATACCATAATGGCCAACTAGGCATGGCAACGGGGCGGGGCGGGGACGATTTTTACCTCCCCCAAACCCAAATCTGAATCCTCAATAAATCTCCGTTCCCCGCCCTAAACCCAAATGGGGATGGAGAATTAAAACCCAAACTCGTCCCAAATTGGTTTGGGCTGGGTTCGGATATCCCCGCCACCATCCATCCATTGAGTAAAATCAATTTTTTTAATAAAAATATTTACTTTTTCAAAAATCAAATTACATTATAAATAATAAAATAAAACAACAATATACGAACTTGTTCTTCTTTTCACGAGAAGGAAGAACCCATTTCACTATGGATGATGTAATGGGAGATATCTATAAAGACTGGACATTATCGCTTATGACCAATACCACATCTTTCTGAATCTCGATGTTTGAATTCTTCAGAGTTTCTTGGATGAAAGGATTTTTTAACTCCAGACCCTCTTGTACTTTCTAGCTTATAGAGCACGTCGGCCTGGGTATTTTGTTCCCTCGTGACATGCTTAACCTTAGATGTCTTGAACTTTGCCAATTTCTCTTTATCTAGCATCAAATTTCATTGCAATAATGGATCCTTGGCTTGCGTTTCCCCTTTGACTTCAAAAGCAAGTAGCTGGGAATATATCCCCAGTTTAACGCTGTCTACCCCCCATCTATGTCGCTAATGTGAGCCTGACGATGATTGCTTCATATTCAACTTGATTGTTGGTGGCATAGAATTTAAAGTGTAGGGAAATGTTTACCACGAGGGCGACTTCATTTTCTAGAAATAAGCAAGCATTACTGTCATGCCTGTTGGGTGACCTATCTGTAAATATTGTCTAAGTGTGTCCTAGCTCGAATGGGCAGTGAGTTTTTTTGCTGGGAAATTGCAAACAATTGGGCCTTTAACACTTCCCTTGCTTCGAAAGAAACATCAAACTCAGAAGTTTATATGGACCATTTGGTTAGCCATCCTACTAGGTCTGGTCGCTGAAGTACCTGGATCAAAGGCAAGTCATTCTGAACTACAATAGAGTGTGCTACGAGCTACCTTCAGAGCATCCTTGATGCACTCACCAATTCTAGGGGTGCCTTTTCTATCTTTTGATAGCATGATTCAAGTCCAACGAGGGCCTTGGAAATGAAATATACTGGATTCTAATTAGAAATTGGCTCCATGAATCAAAACAAAGTTTACAACTTCTTTGGATATCATTGGGCGGAGATAAAGTAATTCATTGGGGATCGGTCGAGTAAACACTAAGGGAGTAGCTAATGATGTTTTTAACGAAAAAAAGGCCCTTACACATTATGGAATCCATTCGAATCATGATTCCTTCAATAACAATATGTAGAATGGTAATGCATGTTGGGCGGGTTTTAAGATAAATATGTTTAAAGCGGTAACCATCATGTTCAACTTCATAACCCCATTCTTTAAGGTAGGCATGTTCATTCGGACAGCTTAAAAAGAGTCATTCTAACATTAGACGTCAAACTTTCGCAAATTTTTTCCAACCTTTCCGACACGAGACTTCTTATTCGACACACACAACCAACCTTCCTGCATCAATCAAGCATATTGACTCTTCCCTAGGCCTCTTCTGAAATTGTTGTGGTGGTGAAAAAGTTTCTTAATATGGCATCATGGATACAACTTGTTGTCTTTAAGTTGGAATCATTGTAGTATTCCCTTGAGATGGACTGGGAAAACCATTGTGTTTAATGTTGCTATGAAAGATCTCCCAAGGATGCTGTTGAAATCACTTATACACAGAACTATCAAGAAGCGAAGATTTATCTTCCTTTCATCTTCTTCTTCTCCAAGTGATAGTAGTGGTAGTTACGCTGCTCCACATGGATGAGTTATCAAATTGTTGAATGCAAGGAGGCGTTGTCGCCACACAAATACATATGTTACTGACGGAGCCTTAGCTTCACGAGCGTTTCAACGTAAAGGACGTTGCACAAACTTCTACCGTTTACAAGAAGGCTAGATATGGTATGATTTTCTATGCTGGTTCTTATGACCAATAATACCGCATTGTTAGGGATTATGTTCACCTTCTCGTGATCTCGAAATCCTAACCTTAGTCTATCTTCCCTTCATAATTTAGTGCCAACTGTCACTTATATGAGGTCTTGCAATAAAGGATCTTTGTCACACCGTGCTTTCCCATGGATCTAATTGATGACGACAATTTGAGGGTAATTCATCGATGAAATTAAGGCATTATTATTTTTTTTGTAATCAAGTTGTATTAAAGAGGAACAAAAGTTCAACACACGATTGCAAAAGGTGGTCGAAGAACAAGCCACAAAGAAGGAAAATTATATATCAAATAGATTCTAAGATAAAAATAGCGAAGGGTTTTTGCTAAAATCATAGAAATTATAATTGGAATGTGTAATTTTCCCTATGTAAGATCACCTCCAAAGTAAAGCTTTGCAACTCCAAGCGACACCACTAGCATTCCACCCGACATCCTTGAAAATGATATCATTCCTACAAAGCCATAGGGACCAAACTACGACTAACCTAACACTCCCCACCTTGCCCTTTTTGATTTTCAAATTCCGACACGAAGAACTCCAAAAAAGGTAGCTTTCTTTAAAGTCCGTAAGTTTGGAATAACACAATCCCAACCAACCAGCTATGTCCTTCCAAATCCCAATCACTTTGTAACAATCCAAAAACGAGTGACAAGAAGATTCGGGGAAGGCATTACAAAAAACGCAATGAAGATTGGAAGAGGACGAGATAATACCTCTATAATTGAGCAAGTCCTTAGTAGGGATTCTATTCCAAAAACATCTCCACCCAAAAGCTCTTACTGTTAAAGGAACATCAACCTTCCAAATAGAAGAGAAAGCAAAATCATGCAATTTGACAAAACCGAATGGAATGTACCTCTTGCAAAGAGCTCGATAACTGATAGACACCAAAAAATTTTGGTCCTCGAACAGCATCCAATCCACGCTGTCATGGCCAAGGCGAGACGGGAAATCAGCAGGCAGCAACCGTTGCAACAGCAACAGGACCGCGGGTGTTCTGCTGGCAGCAGCAGGCGGTATACCAAAGTCATTCCAGCACCAAGAGCCATTTCTCCAACCGCGCAAGCTAGCTATAGACACATCCTGCAATAGAGAAATATCATATAGTGACGGGAACCGGTCTTTAAGAATCCCCCCTTCAATCCAATGAGAGTGCCAAAAGGAAGTAATAAATCTGTCTCCCACCCGGAACAAGCAATTATTAGCGAAAACCTCTTCCGAGTTCTTGTTATTTAACGAACAAATATCCAACCACCAAACCGAACATGATTGTTTATTGTTTGTTCCATCGTTAACCGCTTGTAAATTAATATCCACATACCGAGCCTTCAACATACGAACCCAAATCGAGTCCGAATCTTCAAGAATTCGCCACCTCTATTTAAAAAGTAAAGCCTTGTTAAAGTCTTCCATCCTTTTCAAGCCAATACTTGTTGTGAGGGCAAATGTGTGTTTTCATGATGTCAAAAACATTGTGAACTTGACACAATTGATGTGGAAACAAAGGAATCAAGTGGATGCATTAAAGAAGAGTGTTTTTGTCAAAATTCAGTCAACAGGTCGACACATATATACCATAGGTCGACCTATCTGGTGAGTTAAGGAAACTTCTGTGTATGAGCAGAATGCGTCGACGCATTGATGGCTCAATTTGACGCATGGCATTTTGAGGAAACCTCGGGTATGCACACGCCGACCTTTCAGGTCGACGCATATGTCACGCTTGGTCCAAAAACAAGTGCAGAACTTCAACAGGTCGACCTATGCAGTGGGGCACGTCGACCTATCGCTACTTTTACTGGTTTTTTTGCTGTGTTTAATTGGCTAATGCAAGGGGTGTGGTATATATATCAAATTGGTCATTCTCAAGAAAATCAACAAGAAACGTGAAAGATATACTCAAGCTTCTTCTCATCTTCAACCTTTCGCTTATTAATCGAAAATCACACATAATCATCTTTTTCGATCAAAGTAAGGAACGTGCGTTGATAAGGTTCAACGGTAGACATTGGTCTTGTTCGAGTGAAGATTGTTGAGGGTGTTTCTTGAATAAAACCTTAGGGTTTTTCCTTCTATATCAAAGGTTTGATTCAAAGGTTTTTGACGATCGCTTCGCTTTGGGAATCAATTCAGCCGAGCATAAGGAATTGAGGGATTGTAGATTCTCTTATCAAATTTGCTACAACCGGAGGATTGAAAAGGAAGGATCGGGGTCTTGATCGGTGAAGATCATTGACATTGACTTGTTTCTACTTGAATCAAAGGGAGGAAAGAATTGTATTCAGTTTTACTGCATGTGTGTAGTTGGTGATTGGTAAATTCTATCCTTGTTAAACATTTTGCAATCAAATAAAACTTTCCTAATTTCATTTGAAATTAGGGGCAGACGTACTCCTGCGAGGACGATAGAGGAACTGCCTTAACAAATCTCGTGTTCTTTATCGTTCTTACTTTTATCTTTTCAATTATTCGTTTTTGTTAAATATCCATTGTTGAGCAAAAATTGAAGTTTGGTGAAGATCGATCACCAAGTGTTCGATAAAATTACTCATTCAATTTTTGGTCAAATTTTGGTAAAACGGTTCAATGTGAGTAATACTCTATTAAGTGTGTATTCGACTTAATTGATAAATTCATTAAAACTAAATTCATAATTCGCCGTTTTCATCCGTTCGGTTTAGCACACATATCCGGTCCCCGATAACTCGATCGTTCGGAGACGATTTAGTGATTCAGGGAAGTCACGTTTCAAAAGCTAGAATTTTCTTAAGTCGGAAAAGGTGGTCTATTCACCCCCCTCTAGACCATCCCTATCGTCTAACAAGTGGTATCACGAGCGCCGGTTCATCTAGTGCTTGGTATATAACTTTTTAGAAAATGGAGAACGGTCAAAAAGGGGCGTATAATAAAGCGCCTGTTTTCACCGGAGAAAACTATAGTTATTGGAAAGACTGTATGTGCATTCATATCAACTCCGTTGATAGAAAAATCTGGGATGTCATCGTCAATGGTCCTATGGCTATCACCATAACCAACGATGCAGGCGTTACCAGACCTAAACCTCAAGCACAATGGGATGAAAAAGATGAAAAGAATTACGGGTATGATTGGAAAGCTAGAAACATGATTATAGCTTCCTTAGGGGTTGATGAGTACTTTCGTGTATCGCATTGCCAAGCTGCAAAGGCAATGTGGGATGCATTACAAGTCGCCCATGAAGGAACTAATGATGTTAAGCTAGCTAGAATCAATACCTTGACGCAAGAGTTTGATCTCTTTCACATGAAGCAAGGTGAAACCATTGCGGAAATGCAAAAGAGATTTTCTCATATTATCAATCGTTTACACACTTTGGGACATATTACTCCCAATGCCGTAGCTACTAATAAAGTTTTGAGATGTCTTAGTAGGGAATGGCAACCTAAGGTCACGGCAATCAAAGAAGCCAACGATCTCTCTACATTGGATCTCACGACTCTATTTGGAAAGCTTGAAGAACATGAGCAAGATCTCATGAACCTAAACAAGCACGAAAAGAAAGAAAAGAAAGAGAAGTCAAAGGACACCGAAAAGAAGTCTATTGCTCTAAAGGCTTCAAGTTCAAAGTCATCCACCAAAGATGTCTAGTGATGAGAATGATAGTCCGAATGAAGATATGGAGCTGTTCGTGAGAAGGTATAATAAGTATCTTCGAAAGAATAGAATCAAACATTCGGACAACAATCTAGTCGACTATAGACGTCAAGCAAAGCCTAACAAGCAAGATGAGAATAAGAGAACTAAACCTAGAGGATCTTGTTACAATTGTGGTAAGCCCGGTCACTACAAGCCGGAGTGCCCCTCGCTTAAGAAAGATAAGGCAAAGAGCAAACCTCAAAAGAAGCAAACAAAAGGAAAAAAGCATATATCGCTTGGGAGAGTGATAGTGACTCATCTAGCAAAGAAAGCTCGAGTGATGAAGAGGAAACGGTCAACCTATGTCTCATGACACAATAAAAGAAGAAAAAGATTGTAAGTCATGAGAAATATAATAATGTTGATGCTATGTCTTATTTTGAATTAAAGCATGCCTTTGATACTTTACATCATGAAGCTAAGGAAGCCTTTCAACGCTTAGCTTCAAATAAAAATATTTTCAAATACCTTGAAAAGAAAGTTTTCGATTCCGAAAACGAATAGAAACTCTCAAGGAATCTATGATTAAAAGTATCAAAGACACAAGTGAAGTCGACAAGAGTCCTTGGTTTAGATGGGGAGGATGTGAAACTTGTCACATTTGGCAAAAAGAAGTTAAAACTATCAAAGCCAAATTAGACAAGGCTTCACAACCAAAAATTACATATGATATTGATCGATCAAATTTCAAAAATACTATGATAAATCCATATCAACGATACACTTATGTGATAAAATATCAATCTAGAAAATGTAATGACCATTCAAACTCAAGATGTCTATATTGTTGCAAAAGGGGGCATACCATTAAAAAATGTCGCTTTAGGAGATTCTTAGTTTCCAAAGGCATTTTCAAATGGACTCCCAAGAGCAACCTTTGTTTCACTCACACACAAGGACCCAATGAAAATTGGGTACCTATTTCCCTTGTTTAAACTTGTAGGTGGAATGTTTTGAGTCATCCTAAAGAAGATGGTTTCTAGATAGCGGATGCTCAAGACATATGACGGGTGACTTATCTTTATTCTATGACTTTGTGGCTAAGAAGAAAGGATTTTTGACCTATGGTAATAACAACAAGGGTGCAATACTCGGTAAAGGTAGTGTAGGTAATCCCTCTTCTACTACTATCTCTGATGTCCTTCTAGTTGAGGGCCTTAAACACAATCTTATTAGCATCAGTCAATTGTGCGACAAAGGATACTCAATATTGTTTTCAAAAGAAAGTTGCACGATTAGAAACGATGATAAGAAAGATGATGTGTTCAAAGGCCTGAGGGTAAACAACGTATACATGCTTGATCTAAATGAGGTATCTTTGACCGAGGCCAAATGTCTAGCAACTATGAGTGAAGACTCATGGCTTTGGCATAGACGTTTGGCTCACGTCAACTTTGATTTGCTCAATAAAATCGTCTCAAAAGACCTAGTAGTTGGCCTACCCAAAATTAAGTTCTCCAAAGATCACTTATGTGATGCGTGCCAAATGGGGAAGCAAACGAGGATCTCTTTTAAATCTAAAAACATAGTATCTACTACGAGACCTCTTGAACTTCTTCATATGGACCTCTTTGGACCATCTAGAGTAAAAAGTCTAGGTGGTAACTATTATGGGTTTGTCATAGTTGATGATTTCTCTAGGTATTGTTGGACGATCTTCTTGGCAAGCAAAAGTGACACCTTCTCCGCATTTGAGAAATTTGCCAAATTGTTTCAAAATAAGTTGAACATTAGCATTATAGAGATCCGAAGTGATCATGGGGGTGAGTTTGAAAACCATCTTTTTGAAGATTTTTGTGGAAATCATGGCATTAATCATAACTTCTCCGCACCATGAACTCCACAACAAAATGTAGTAGTGGAACGTAAAAATCGTGTTTTGGAAGAACTTAGGAGAACTATGATTAATGAACATGGGCTTCCCAAATATTTTTGGGCCGATGCCATAAATACGGCTTGCTGTGTTTTAAATAGGATCTTGATACGACCTATTCTAAACAAAACACCGTATGAACTCTTAAAAGGAAGAAAGCCAAACATATCCCACTTTCACGTATTTGGATGTAAATGCTTTGTGTTAAATAATGGAAAAGAAAACCTTGATAAATTTGATGCAAAAGCGGATGAGGGTATCTTTCTAGGATACGCTCAATCTAGTAAAGCTTATAGAGTATACAACAAAAGGTTACATATTGTTGAAGATTCCGTACACGTTTCTTTTGATGAGTCTTGTCCGAAAGTTGTCGGAAAAGGTAGTGCTCTAAATGGTGCAGGTATGTCAACTGAGAGTATACTTAAGGATCCGGATGCCAAGCTTGAGAAAGATAAAGATTGCCTCTCACTCGAGAATATTGAAGAGAAAATGGATCAAGCACCTAAAGAGAAAGTGGAAGACTAACCAAGTGACAAGAGTAATCTTCCCCTTGCATGAAAATCTTCTAAGGACCATCCTATGGAGAACATTCTAGGAAACATATCAAAAGGAGTAACAACACGGTCAAGGATAAGTAACTTTTGTTTTTATTATTCTTTCGTCTCTCAAATTGAGCCTAAAAACTCCAAAGATGCATTATTCGATGAGAATTGGTATTTATCTATGCAAGAAGAGCTAAACCAATTTAAGAGAAATGAGGTTTGGGACCTTGTCCCCCCTCCGCGAGACCATCGAGTAATTGGCACTAAATGGGTGTTTAGGAACAAACTAGACGAAAACGGTATTATCACTCGCAACAAGGCCCGTCTTGTTGCTCAAGGGTATAGCCAAGAGGAAGGGATCGATTATGAGGAGACTTATGCTCCGGTCGCCCGACTCGAAGCAATACGCTTGTTAATTGCATTTTCATGTTCACAAAACTTTAAACTATATCAAATGGATGTTAAGAGTGCTTTTCTAAATGGGTTTATTAATGAAGAGGTCTATGTATCTCAACCTCCCGGCTTTGAAAATGTTGATTATCCCGATTATGTTTATAAACTTAAGCGTGCCTTGTACGGTCTTAAGCAAGCTCCAAGAGCTTGGTACGAGCGGCTTAGTAACTTTTTGATAAATCAAGGTTTCTCAAGAGGGAAGGTAGATACCACTCTATTCATTAAAATACAGGAAAAGCATTCTATATTGGTTCAAGTGTATGTTGATGATATTATTTTTGGGTCTACTAACATGACTCTTGTCAAGGAGTTTTCTAAGCTTATGCAGGGAGAATTTGAGATGAGCATGATGGGTGAACTAAACTACTTTCTTGGGCTCCAAATCAAGCAACTAAAGGAAGGAACATTTTTTAGTCAAACTAAGTATTGTCAATAGCTTATCAAACGCTTTGACATGGCAAAGTCAAAGGCCATTGACACACATATGCCTACCGAGGTAAATCTTGATCGAGATGAACATGGTAAGCTGGTTGATGTAAAAAGGTATAGAGGTATGATCGGTTCCCTACTTTATCTTACCGCTTCTCATCCCGATATTATGTTTAGTGTTTGCATGAGTGCAAGATACCAATCATGTCCTAAGGAGTCTCACTTAAAAGCCGTTAAGAGCATACTTAGGTATCTTGTTGGTACAACTAAGCATGGCTTATGGTTCTCCAAAGGTAGTGATTGTTCTTTGGTTGGGTATTCCGATTCCGACTTTGCCGGGTGCAAGTTGGATAGGAAAAGCACTAGTGGTACATGTCACTTCTTCTCAAACTCCTTAGTGAGTTGGCATAGCAAGAAACATGTTTCCGTTGCTTTGTCAACCGCCGAGGCGGAATATGTGGCGGCCGGTAATTATTGTGCTCAAATCTGATGGCTCAAGCAACAATTACTTGACTTCAATGTCAAGATTGATCATATTCCCATCTTTTGTGATAACACAAGTGCTATAAATTTAACCAAAAATCCGATCTTGCACTCTCGCACTAAACACATAGAAATTCGACACCATTTTCTTAGAGATCATGTGGAGAAAGGTGATGTAGTGTTTGAGCATGTTGATAGCAAAAATCAACTTGCCGATATCTTTACAAAACCACTAGCTACCGAGCCCTTCTTTCACATTCGTAGGGAACTTGGTGTCCTTGATATACCGGATAGGTTGCAACTATGAGTAGTTGCATATGCTCTACTTATTATCATTATTATCATCTATGTTCTCACAAATGTGTTGAAGTGTTTATTCAAGATATGTGAGGGCATATTTCTCTATCTCCCATGTGTAAAGGTAATATCGTTTCAACCTTAGGTTCTTCTCATGAGAATGTATCAACATGGTAAACTTGCTACTTGTTCATAAGTGTGTATGTTTTGTGCATATTTTGATATCCTCATGCATACATATATTAAGTTTAACCAATTTTTGAAAAATGCCAAAAATAGGTCAACCTACTCATTCTGTGTGTCGACCTATCACAAGAAATTTTTTCATAATCTGAAGCTAATGCGTCGACGCATGACCTGCATAGGTCGACGCGTCGGTCGCAGAATTTCAAAAATAGGTTATATTTTAAAAGGGCTTAAAGGCAAAATCATTTCCTCCTCTTTCTCTCTGCGCCGTCGACCTCTCCACCAGAAAACCCTAAAATATCCAACTACAATTCTCTTAAACTCCTTTCAATCATTCATCAATGGCTTCCCACAAATCTTCAAGAAAGAGAGCTAACAGGGGAGATTCCCCTTCTCAACCACAACCTGAACTGGTAAATGCTCTATCTCTAATTCCTGGTGAGCTTGTCAAATCCTACTCATCTAACTTTAGCAAGAGGAAAGTCAGTAAGCAATTCATGCTGTTTACGGGAACCCTGCATAGACTTCATCTACAACAGGTTGTTGATTTGCTTGAAGTTCAAAAATTGGGTGCTTTTCTAGAATTAAGTCATGATTACAATGTGGATTTGGTTCGGATTTTCTATAATAGGATGGAAGGAACCTTCCATGGCAGTTCTTTCAATTTTCAGATGGGCACTATGTAACACCCGAGGCCGAAGAAGGCGAGGGGTGGTTGCACCGCATGGAACACCTGGGACTGCATGGTTGAAGGAAAGCATATAAGGATTGATGTGTACTACCTATACCAACAAGATGCATCTTCTTTTCGGTAGCCCGTTCCTTAAGAACTCCACAGTTAAGCGTGCTTGACTTGGAGCAATTTAGGGATGGGTGACCTTCTGGGAAGTTTCCCAGAAAGCGTGTGAGTGAGGTCAAAGCATGCTAAAAAGACCCGTGTTGGTTTGTGGGGTCAGTCGATCATCCCGAAAGCAGTCTGGGGCGTTACAAATGGTATCAGAGCCAGACCTCTCCTAGTACGATGTGGTTCGAGGACGAACCATGCGGAAGCTGGTGGGCATGTAACACCCGAGGCCGAAGAAGGCGAGGGGTGGTTGCACCGCATGGAACACCTGGGGCAAATTGGAGAGGGATCCTGAAGCTGTGCAGGTATGGGACTGCATGGTTGAAGGAAAGCATATAAGGATTGATAGGTACTACCTATACCAACAAGATGCATCTTCTTTTCGGTAGCCCGTTCCTTAAGAACTCCACAGTTAAGCGTGCTTGACTTGGAGCGATTTAGGGATGGGTGACCTTCTGGGAAGTTTCCCGGAAAGCGTGTGAGTGAGGTCAAAGCATGCTGAAAAAGACCCGTGTTGGTTTGTGGGGTCAGTCGATCATCCCGAAAGCACTCTGGGGCGTTACACACTACTACATACGCCATCACCGACAATACCTGGAAGCATGTCGGTTTGTTTCCGCTAAGTGATGATGCGGTAATTGTAACTGATACAAATGTGTTGACTCAATTTGACTACAATGTTGCCTTGAATAATATGTTTAGGCGCCCTCATCCTGACCGTTCAGAGCAATTTGTTTCCAAGGACTGCTACTACAGGTTTGCTGAACATAGTTGATAGAATTCTGCAGTGGATTGTGGCACGAATCATCCGACCTAAGCAAGGTGGATATTCTCGTGTTAATCAACAAGAAGTATATCTAGTTTGGCTGATCAAGAGCAGAATTCCGGTAAATTGGCCTTATTTCATTGCAAAGCGGATGTTTGAGTTGAAGGAATCCGATAGAGGCACCGCACTTTTCTATACCTCATTTATCCAATGGGTACTTAACAGGGTAAATATCGCGTCTCAACGTCTTCCAATGATGTCCATTTCAATCGACCAAGAGTTCACAAAGAAAACTTTGAACATGATGGTATTCTTCTACAATCAAGCCACAGGAACCTACCGAGTTGTTCTAAGGGGAAACAATGCGGACCTCAACAGAGAAGATGAGGATGATATGGATGTTGAAGAAGGTGAAGAGAATGAAGGTGAAGATGAAGATAAAGATGTGGGTGCTGGAAATGAAGGCTCAAATGTTGCAAATTTGCTTGAGTCTATGCGCCTTCAACAAATTGAAAATCAAAATTTGATGAATGAGCGCCTTACTACTTTGATGTCCCGTGTCACTGAGCAAGGTGAACAATTTACGGCTTACTCAACTATTCAAAAGCAAAGGTACAACACGCTTTATGGTATGATTGACGCGCAAAGCAACCAGCTCTCCTCGTTCACAAATGCCTTCATGCAACTCTATCCATTCCCTCAAGTTCATGCTACTCAACCTCCACCTCCGGATCAAGAGAGAAATGATGATAATGATGCCTAGTGTCTCTTTTCATGCATGAATCATTTGCATCATCTATGAACAATTTAAGTGTTTTTGTGTTCTTTATTTTAATGTTATTTCTGAACAATTTTCTTCCGTACTATGTGTTTGTGTAAGAATATTACTTTGAGCTATGTGCTCATTGCGTGTTTGGTTATTTATGTTATTGTTGCCTTCTTTAGTTTGTCATTAAGTATCATTTTATGTGAATGATTGCTTTGTGACTATGATTGCAAAAGGGCTTGGTGATGATCAATATTGAAAGATATTATCCCACCATATATGTATAATATTGCTTGTCTCTTTTTGATGTTGTCAAAGGGGGAGAATATATTGGATTAGCGGATTAGCACAGAAACTACATCAAATATATGCATCAAGATAGGGGGAGCAAGCATTTTGTTTTGCTTAGTGCACTTGACAAAAATTCACAAGTTTTGCCATCATCAAAAAGGGGGAGTATGTGAGGGCAAATGTGTGTTTTCATGATGTCAAAAACATTGTGAATTTGACACAATTGATGTGGAAATAAAGGAATCAAGTGGATGCATTAAAGAAGAGTGTTTTTGTCAAATTTCAGTCAACAGGTCGACTCATATATACCATAGGTCGACCTATCTGGTGACTTAAGGAAAATTCTGTGTATGAGAAGAATGCGTCGACGCATTGATGGCTCAGGTCGACGCATGGCATTTTGAGGAAACCTCGCGTATGCGCATGCCAACCCTTCAGGTCGACGCATCCTATCTGGTGACTTAAGAAAAATTCTGTGCATGAGCAAAATGCGTCAACGCATTGATAGCTCAGGTCGACGCATGGTATTTTGAAGAAACCTCGGGTATGTGCACGCTGACCCTTCAGGTCGATGCATGTGTCACGCTTGGTCCAAAAACAAGTGCAGAACTTCAATAGGTCGACCTATGCAGTGGGGCAGGTCGACCTATCGCTACTTTTACTGGTTTTTTTGCTGTGTTTAATTGGCTAATGCAAGGGTGTGGTATATATATCAAATTGGTCATTCTCAAGCAAATCAACAAGAAACGTGAAAGATATACTCAAGCTTCTTCTCATCTTCAACCTTTCGCTTATTAATTGAAAATCACACATAATCATCTTTTTCGATCGAAGTAAGGAACGTGCGTTGATAAGGTTCGACGGTAGACATTGGTCTTGTTCGAGTGAAGATTGTTGAGGGTGTTTCTTGTATGAAACCTTAGGGTTTTTCCTTCTACATCAAAGGTTTGATTCGAAGGATTTTGACGATCGCTTCGCTTTGGGAATCAATTCAGCCGAGCATAAGGAATTGAGGGATTGTAGATCCGCTCATCAAATTTGCTACAACCGGAGGATTGAAAAGGAAGGATCGGGGTCTTGATCGGTGAAGATCATTGACATTGACTTGTTCCTACTTGAATCAAGGGGAGGAAAGAATTGTATTCAATTTTACTGCATGTGTGTAGTTGGTGATTGGTAAATTCTATCCTTGTTAAACATTTTGCAATCAAATAAAACTTTCCTAATTTCATTTGAAATTAGGGGCAGACGTACTCCTGCGAGGACGATAGAGGAACTGCCTTAACAAATCTCGTGTTCTTTATCGTTCTTACTTTTATCTTTTCAATATTCGTTTTTGTTAAATATCCATTGTTGAGCAAAAATTGAAGTTTGGTGAAGATCGATCACCAAGTGTTCGATAAAATTACTCATTCAATTTTTGGTCAAATTTTGGTAAAACGATTCATTGTGAGTAATACTCTATTAAGTGTGTATTCTACTTAATTGATAAATTCATTAAAACTAAATTCATAATTCTTCGTTTTCATCCATTCGGTTTAACGCACCTATCCGGTCCCCGATAACTCAATCGTTCAGAGACGATTAAGTGATTCAGGGAAGTAACGTTTCAAAAGCTAGAATTTTGTTAAGTCGGAAAAAGGTGGTCTATCACCCCCTTCTAGACCATCCCTATCGTCTAACAAGTGGTATCACGAGCGCCTGTTCATCTAGTGCTTGGTATATAACTTTTTAGAAAATGGAGAACGGTCAAAAAGGGGCGTATAATAAAGCGCCTGTTTTCACCGGAGAAAACTATAGTTATTGGAAAGACTGTATGTGCATTCATATCAACTCCGTTGATAGAAAAATCTGGGATGTCATCGTCAATGGTCCTATGGCTATCACCATACCAACGATGCAATCGTTACCAGACCTAAACCTGAAGCACAATGGGATGAAAAAGATGAAAAGAATTACGGGTATGATTGGAAAGCTAGAAACATGATTATAGCTTCCTTAGGGGCTGATGAGTACTTTCGTGTATCGCATTTCCAAATGGCAAAGGCAATGTGGGATGCATTACAAGTCGCCCATGAAGGAACTAATGATGTTAAGCTAGCTAGAATCAATACCTTGACGCAAGAGTTTGATCTCTTTCACATGAAGCAAGGTGAAACCATTGCGGAAATGCAAAAGAGATTTTCTCATATGATCAATCGTTTACACACTTTGGGACATATTACTCCCAATGCCGTAGCTACTAATAAAGTTTTGATATGTCTTAGTAGGGAATGGCAACCGATAAATGCATCCCACATTGCCTTTGCCGTTTGGCAATGCGATACACGAAAGTACTCATCAACCCCTAAGGAAGCTATAATCATGTTTCTAGCTTTCCAATCATACCCGTAATTCTTTTCATCTTTTTCATCCTATTATGCTCGAGGTTTAGGTCTGGTAACTCCTGCATCGTTGGTTATGGTGATAGCCATAGGACCATTGACGATGACATCCCAGATTTTTCTATCAACGGAGTTGATGTGAATGCACATACAGTCTTTCCAATAACTATAGTTTTCTCCGGTGAAAACATGCGCTTTATTATACGCCCCTGATAAATTCGTTAAAACGTAATTCATAATTCGCTGTTTTCATCCGTTCGGTTTAGCGCACATATCCGGTCCCCGATAACTCGATCGTTCGGAGACGATTAAGTGATTCAGGAAAGTCATGTTTCAAAAGCTAGAATTTTCTTAAGTCAGAAAAAGGTGGTCTATTCACCCCCTCTAGACCATCCCTATCGTCTAACACCTGTAACACCCCATATTTTACATTTATTAATTTAATTGGAGTTTAAATTAATTTCTTGGATTATTGGTATTTTAATTAGACTTAAGTTGGAAGTTGTGTAAAATAAATTATCGGGCCATGGGTTGTGCTTAGTGAAAGAGGGGTGCTAAATGGTTAGGCCTTTTACTAAGTTATAATTTATTCTATTTTATTTTCATAAAACAAGAAATTGGGAAATAGAGGAGGAAAAGAGGAGAAGAAGAGAAGAACGTGAAAGAGAAGAGGAAGAAGAGAAGAGCATTTAAGAGCATTTGGCCAAGGTAAGGGGTGACTAATCTATTTAGCCTATATTATCAGTTTAATGATGATAGGATTGATTATGTAGGTTGTGTATCTCAATTGAATGTGTATTAGGTTTTGGGGTTTTGGAATTATAGATTGTAATTTGAAGGATGTTGATGAAATTGATTATTTTGATGCATTTAGATGTTTGTGAATGATCCTTGATGTTAGATAGGCTTGTTGTATGATAGAAATGTGTTAAAATATGTGAATTGGTTCTGTTTTGAGGTTGCAATGGTTTTGGTACGATTTGGTTTGAATTGGAGAAGGTGAGATATCAAAGAAAATGGGATTTTCTACTACTGGTACGCTGTAACCGGTTACGCTATGTACGATAACCAATTACAGTAGCGAAAAATAGTGAAAAACTGGGTTTTTAGGCCTCGTAACCGGTTGCGCTCGGGGAGGTAACCGATTACACTGTAGACTCATGGAAAAAAAATATTTCAAACTTCAAAATCTCATAACTTTTGATCCGTAAGTCCGTTTTGGGTGTCGTTCGAAGCGTTACGAAGCTAATGAAATGCTCTTTTTGATCAAAATAAATTGATTAGCACTATATGATTTAATTATTATGTGGTTGTGAAAATGACATGTAATTGTATATGTGCATGTCATGGATTAATGTTATTTAAGAACAATATGTATTGGTATTGTGTACTATGTGCTAATTGTGATACATAGAATTGATGAATGCTAATTTCTATGCATTGTTGTAATTTTTACATGATGAATGTATGTTGTACAAGTGGTGGATAATTCAATATGTTGAATTATGGTGATATGCTTAAATGTTAAGATTATATGGATAATTCTTAATTGCATATGTTTTTGGTAATTGTATGTATACATGAGGCTTAAATTTATCAAATGTAGATGTTGTTTTTTGGTGGTTGTTAAGAATGACATTGGTTGTCTTGTATGCAATATGTCATTTGTGGTTGATAAAAGCTATGTGAATGTTATTGATGTTATGTTTGGTGTGTTTGTACATTGTGTGCATATTTTGATAAATGTAACAATGTGGTGGTGTTGTAATGACATAAATGTGATGTTTATGTTATATTCAGTGTGAATACGTATGGTGTGATTGTTGGATGATGCTGAGACATATACATACTTTATTGGTGATGATAATGGTGAGTTATGATGAAACGATGTAGTTCATCGGATCGGTGATGTTGTAAGTATGTTATATGTGTGCATTCATTCATATGCATTTTGGTGATGGATCCCAGTGATGTTGTGGATCAAATGGTGAGCATAATTCCCATTGTGTGGAATTTGTGCCGGTTGGGCTGTATCTTGGTGATGAATAGATCAGTCGGATGGGTTTAGCCCATGTTTGGTACCACATGCATAGTGTCAGTACATACATATGCATATTGTTATAACATGATTGGAAGATTTCCAATGTTATATCGTAGTGATGTGGTATGTGTTTGAATTCATTTTGTAACTGTTCGTGAATAATTTCTAAAATCTAAAATGTGTTGCAATAGGGTGAATGATTTACTTATGATGTTTTATCGTTATGGACTTATAATATAGTTTAATTGTGATATGTCTCACCCTTACCGTTGACCATTTTTCATATTGAAGGTAGCGGCTTTCGACTTGGTGAGGATTAGCTCATGAGTCAGTGTGTTAGTTTAGCGTCAAGTGTCATGCTTTGATAATTGTAACACCGGGGAACGTTAGCTTAGGGTTCATGTTTTAATAACTTTATTTTTTTATGATATTGGTTTTATTTTGGGGTGTAGTATCAAAGATGTTATATTCATCCGAATGTTGGATTTCCGCTGTGTTGACATGAGATTATTTTATGAGTTATGATGAATTATGTTGAATTTCCTCAATGAATGCATGGCAATGACGTATGATGTTTGTTTTTAAATTGAATTGTGGCACCCTTGTTTCATGTACTCTGAAATATTTATTTAATTGCCGCGGGGTTTAGAAGGGTGTTACAATATCTTCCTTATCAATCGGTAAATAAACATTGCTCCAACTAATCCAATGCGTTTTCCTCATCTCTTCCGAACCTCCCCACATAAAATTGCTTTGAATACTATTAATCTCCCTAATAACCTTCATTGGAGCTTTGTAGAAAGAAAACATAAAAATAGCTAAGCTACTTAAAACCGATTTTAAAAGAACAATTCTACATCCAAAGCTAACCCATCTACCATTCCACGAAGACAACCTCCTCATAATTTTTTCCAACAACGGTCTCCAAGATTTATCCTCCGAGGATTAGAGCCAATCATAATTCCAAGAAATTTAAACACTTTCGCCTCCGACCTACAAGTGAGGAAGGAAGTAGCTACTTCTAAAAAGCGGGGATTAATGTTATAACCAATAAGTTTACTTTTGTGAAAATTGATGCCAAGCCCCGAAACCAACTCAAAACCCTTCAACACCGCCTTAATAGCCCAAAGATGCTTCCAACTACCATCTCCAACCAACAAAGTATCGTCCGGGAATTGTAGGACATCCACAAAACACCTCCCATTAACATTACAACCCACAAAATCTCCGTTTTCTACCGCCTTATTCACCATAAGCTTTAGACCTTCCGCCATGATGACAAAAAGGAAAGGGGAAATAGGATCACCTTGACGCAAACCCCTTTTCACCTCGAACTTCTTTGTGGGGCTACCATTGACCAAAACCGACATCTTGCTAGAAAAAATCATCACTTTCATCCATTTCATCCATGTTTCACCAAATCACATTTTCCTCATCAAATATCTAAGACAGTTCCAACTAACTTTGTCGTACGCCTTTTCAAAGTCGACCTTGAACAAAAGACATTTCCTCCCTTCCTTACTAACATAGTCCACTAATTCGTTAGCAATAAGAACACCATCAATCATTTGTCTACCTGGAATAAAAGCACTTTGACTATTGGAAATTATAGAGGACAAGACCTTTTTAATTCTACTAGCCAAAACCTTGGAAATGATTTTATAAATGCACCCTACAAGACATATAGGCCTGTAATCTTCTAATCCCAACGGATGATCCGACTTTGGAATAAGTGTTAGAAAAGAGGAAATTATAGCCTTTGACAAAACCGCACCGGAGTGAAAATCCTTAAGACAAGCAATAACATCTTTTTGAATAAAAGACCAACAACTCTTAATAAAAAGAAAATACATAGCATCCGGTCCCGGACTTTTAGATCCTTCACAATTCCAAACCGCCGCCCTTATCTCCTCAATCGAAAAAGGAACTTCCAAAGAAAGAGATTCCTCCAAGCTTAAAGAGTTGAAATCAATTCCATCTAGCAAAGGTCTATCCAAATAGTCTTCTGCAAACTTACTTTCAAAATGCGCTTTGACCGTTTCTTTCACTTCTACAACCGAATCTACAATACCGTTGTTAGTAACAATAGAACTAATATGATTCCTTCTCCTCTTCTCCTTCATAACTCTATGGAAGAATTTTCTATTTGAGTCCCCATCATTCAACCATTTTAGTCTAGATTTTTGTATAAGCATATTCTCCTTGATTTTAAGATTCAACCAAATTCTCTTACTAGCGTTTCTCTTCAAAGCCAACTTCGCATCTAAAACATCAAAATCATCTGATTCATTCAAATCCCCTACTCCCTCCTCCACTTCCAAATCATATTTACCGAACACCGATATTTTCCACCATCTCAATCTATCTTTAATAAGCCTAAATTTTTCTTTCTATACGAAATTCCCTCTCCAGCTCACCTCCATCTTTCCCATTCCTTTTCAACAAAGGGAACAAACTCCCTATGAGAGAACCACTCATTGTTGAACTTAAACAGCTTAGGTCCCCAATTAACTTTATCCACCTCCAACGAAATCAGGCAATGATTCGAAACATCCCTTAAACCAATAATTTGACCCACTACTCCCCACAAGGACACAACATTGTCGGACACAAGAAACCTATCAATCCTACTTTTAGAAATCCCATCTCCGCTAAATAAACTATACTTTTTTTTCCTTGCAAGGTACATCCACTAGCCCACTACCTTCAATAAAATCAGAAAATTCTCTCATTTCCAAAGAAGTGCTCACCATCGAACGATCAACTCTCTCATTTCTTTTCTAAACCGCGTTATGTAATACACCTTACTAACCTCGTGGAAATTAAATAAGTTTATTCAGAGTACATGAAAATAAGGGTGTTACAATTCAAAATTAAATAAAACATTGTTCAGTTATGTCATGCATTCACTGAGGCAATCATCATCAATTAAAAACATTTCATGTTAACACAGCGAAATCAAATCATACGGATTAAGTTTAACATCTATAAAACTTATCCTCCAAAACATCAAAACATAACAAGAGTTATAAACCATAAACTCTAAACATCGCGTCCCCAGTGTTACAAATATCAGAGCATGACACCTGACGCTATCTAAATAACTGACTCATGAGCTAATCCTCACTGAGTTGAACAGCCGCTATCCTCAATCTAAAAATGACAACATGTAAGGGTGAGTCTCATCATAATTAACAAATGTTATAAGGCTATAAAGCAATAACACATCATAGCTGTTTCATTCACCCAATTGTTTCATAACAGACATTCAGACAAGTTTTATCATCACAAAACAATCAACTAACACATCATTAATAATTATAACACTGGAATACATCCAATCATGTTATAAAAGTATGCATATGTATGAACTGACACTATGCATGTGGTACCAACATCATCAAATGGGAATAACCCATGACCGATCCAACATCATCAAGATACAGCCCTGCCAGCACAGATTCCATACAATGGGAATCACGCCCTTTACTGATCCAACACATCATCAATGAATATGAATGAATGCAAACATACATGAACATACTTATATCATCGTCAAGTCTATGAGTAACATCATCACATACTCATTTCGTCATAATCATCATCATCATCATCATCATCATCAAGCATGTTTATATATATATATATATATATATATATATAAATGCATCATTCAACCATAATCACATCATTAATCATCAAATAGATTATTTCACAAGGTTCGTTTAGCTCGAAACGACACACAAAACGGACCAACGGTCCAAAAGTTATACTTCTTTAAACTTTTCAAAAATGGTCTGTCGCTAACAGCACGCGGCGCCAACTGTGGTTCGCGGCGTGAATTGAGCATCTCAAAACTCCTTGGCCCTCTGCCAAGCACTTCGCGGCGCAAACATGTGCTTGCGGCACAAAACGAGAAAAGGAGTACGCCTTCGCGGCGCAACCATGTGCTCGCGGCGCGTACTGAATACATCAAAACTTCCTGGCTTTCTGCCAAGCAGTTCGCGGCGCCAGCCCAGGGACGCGGTGCAAACTGGAGATTTTCAGAAACCCCAAATCGCAGAAAAATAGAATTCTGCACATTCCAAACTCATTTAATTCATGCCAGTACAAACTTAAGGAAATGGCACGCACATACAACATGAAATACACATCATAATACACCAATTACGCATCAATTGAGACCATAACAACACAAAAATCATGGATTCAAACATAGGGGATCAAACATCATACAATTTGACTCAATCCCTAAATTTATCATATAACTCAATCGACCCGAATTCTATACCTATTCAGTATTATCAACCCCTAACCCGATAATATATGCTAATCAGATAAGTCCACCCTTACCTTAGCCAAATTCTTGAATGGGTCTTCTTCCTTTTTGGTTCTCCTTCACGTTCTTCAGTTCTCCCTCTTCTCACAACTTCTTGTTTTCACGTTCTAATTTCTTTCCCCTCTTGTTTTCCTTATTTTATGAAACATAAATTAAATTAGTAATGGGCTCCTTCACAATTACACCCCACCTTACTAATTCCACCACATGGCCCAATAACTTAACATTTTATAATTTCTCCACATAATTCGATAAAATGCTAATTTCCAATAATTAATTTAAAATTTAATTAAATTAATTAAATAAGAATTTTTGGGATGTTACAACTCTCCCCCACTAAGAGAGTTTTCGTCCTCGAAAACATACCTCAAGCAAAGAGTTCCGGATAGGAATCTTTCATCTGGCTTTCTAACTCCCAGGTGGTGTTTCCATCAGCCGGTCCTCCCCAAGCTACTCTGACCAAAGCTATTTCCTTACCACGCAACTGCTTCAGTTTCCGATCTTCAATCCTCACAGGTAAAGCTTCAACGGTCAAGTTATCTTTCACATGTACATCATCTACCTGAATCACATGGGATGGATCCGCAACGTACTTCCTCATCTGCGATACATGAAAGACGTCATGCAAATTTGCAAGCATCGGCGGCAAAGCAATGCGGTAAGCTACTTCTCCCACTTTTTCAGAAATCTGAAACGGTCCAATAAAGCGCGGAGTTAACTTCTTTAACTTCAAAGCTCGACCAATACCTGTCATAGGAGTAACTCTCATAAACACATGATCTCCCTCTTGAAACTCAAGTGTTTTCCTCCTTTTGTCATGATAACTCTTCTGACGACTCTGAGAAGCTTTCATCTTCTCTTGAATCATCTTAATCTTTTCCGTAGTCTGTTGTACAATTTCTGGTCCAATCACAACACTCTCACCAGATTCATCCCAACATAATGGAGTTCGACATCTCCTACCATAAAACGCCTCAAACGGAGCCATACCAATACTCGAATGAAAACTGTTGTTCTAGGTAAACTCAATCAAAGGCAAATAACTATCCCAAGCACCTCCCTTTTCCAGCACACAAGTACGCAACAAATATTCCAACGACTGAATTGTCCTCTCAGTCTGTCCATCCGTCTGCGGATGATAAGCAGAACTCAATCTCAGCTTAGTACCCAAAGCCTTCTGTAAACCTTCCCAAAATCTCGACGTAAATCTCGGATCTCTATCTACCCAATACTCGAAGGAATACCATGTAGACTAACTATCTTCTCGATGTATAACTGAGCCAGCTTCTCCATCGAATAATCCATTCTCACTGGTATAAAATGTGCAGACTTCGTCAACCTGTCCACAACAACCCAGATAGCTTCACAATTCTTAACCGTTCTCGGTAACCCAGAAACAAAATCCATTGATATGCTATCCCACTTCCACTTAGGAATAAACATCGGTTGCATAAACCCAAATGGCTTATGATGCTCAATTTTTGACTTCTAACACGTAAAACAAGAATACACAAACTCAGCAATTTCTTTCTTCATTCCAGGCCACCAAAACAGCTTCCTCAAATCATGATACATCTTGGTAGCACCAGGATGAATACTTAATCCACTACGGTGTCCTTCTTCTAAAATACTTTTTCGAAGTTCAGCAACATCAGGAACACAAACTCTGTCTCCAAACCTCAATATACCATTCTCGTCAACTCTGAATTCACTGCCCTTGCCTTGGTTAATCAAAGTCAACTTATCGATCAATTCGACATCAGCTTTCTGATCCTCTCCGATCTCTTCAAGAATACCGCTGGTCAGCTTCAGCATACCCAATTTAACACTAGTAGGAGTACCTTCACATACCAAACTCAAGTCTCTGAATTGTTCAATCAAATCCAATTCCTTCACCATTAGCATAGACATATGTAAAGTCTTCTTACTCAATGCATCAGCAACTACGTTTGCCTTACCAGGATGGTAATTCAAACCAAAATCATAGTCTTTGAGGAATTCTAGCCACCTTCTCTGCCTCATATTCAGCTCTTTCTGATCGAAGAGAAACTTTAGACTCTTATGATCACTAAACACCTCGAATCTCGAACCATACAAATAATGTCGCCACAGCTTCAAAACAAAAACCACAGCTGCCAACTCTAAATCATGAGTCGGATAATTCCTTTCGTGCACTTTGAGTTGTCTTGACGCATACGCGACTACTTGTTGATTCTGCATCAGTACACCACCTAAACCCATCAACGAAGCATCACAATAAACAACAAAGGATTCTGTCGGATTCGGCAAAATCAATATCGGAGCACTCGTCAGCCTCTTCTTCAATTCTTGGAATCCTTCTTCACACTTTACATCCCAAATAAAAGCCTGACCCTTCCTAGTCAACTTAGTTAACGGTAATGATAACTTTGAAAAGCCCTCTATAAACTTCCTGTAGTAACCTGCAAGACCAAGAAAACTATGAATTTCCGACACCGACTTCGAAGCTTCCCACTGAGATACCGCTTCTATCTTCGTAGGATCAACAACGATACCATTCTTAGAAATCACATGTCCAAGAAAACTAACTTCGTTCAACCAAAATTCACACTTTGATAATTTGGCGAAAAGTTTCTTCTCTTTCAGCAATTCTAACACAGTTCTGAGATGTTCCGCATGTTCTTCTTCGCTCTTGGAGTATACCAAAATATCGTCTATAAATACTACCACAAATTTATCCAGATAAGGATGGAAAATCCTATTCATATACTCCATAAAGACACTAGGTGCATTTGTAACTCCAAACGGCATCACCGAATACTCGTAATGCCTATACCTTGTTCTAAATGCCGTTTTCTGAATATCATCCTCCTTCACTCGAATTTGGTGATATCCAGACCTCAGATCAATTTTACTGAACACACAAGCTCCAACCAGCTGGTCCATCAACTCATCAATCCTCGACAATGGATACCGATTCTTGATAGTAACCTTCTTTAGTTGTCGGTAATCTACACACAATCTCATAGAACCCTCTTTCTTCTTTACCAACAATACCGACGCACCCCACAGAGAAACACTTGGACGAATGAACTTCTTCTCAAGTAGCTCTTCCAGTTGTTTCTTCAGTTCAGCCAACTCTGATGGTGACATGCGATATGGTTCCATCGACACTAGACTAGTTCCCGGAATCAATTCAATAGCAAACTCTATTTCTCTTTCCGGTGGTAACTCATTCACATCTTCAGGAAAAACTTCTGGAAACTCACATACTACCGGTAATTCAGTACGTACTACCTTCTCCTTCAGGTCCATCATTGCGAACAATATGAACACCGTCGCACCGTCTTCAATGGCTTCTTTCACTTGCCTAGCCGTCATGTTCAGATCATCAGCATTAACAGCTTCAGGAAATATTACCGTATTTGAAAAACAGTTGATATGAACACGGTTGAATTCCAACCAGTTCATTCCCAGGATGACATCAAGTTGTTTCAATGGAAGACACACTAAGTCCATTCCAAACTCTCCACCAAAAACATCAACAGGACAATTCAGACAAGTAGATGAAGCAGTTATTGAACCCGACGCAGGAGTATCAATAACCATGCTTCCATTTATTTCAGATATCTCTAAATTCAGCCTCTTAGTGCAATCCAAAGAAATAAAAGAGTGAGTTGCTCCAGTATCTATAATTGCAACTAAAGGTGTTCCATGAATAAAACACGTACCTTTAATGAGTCTATCTTCTGGAGTAGTCTCTGACCCATAAAAAGCAAAAACCTTTCCTCCCGCTTGGTTCTTCTTCGGTTTAGGACATTTGATCGGTAAAATAGCAAGTGTACTATTTTGCCTCTGTAGTAATAATAGGGAAATTCCCCGAATGTCGATCTCAAGGACTACACGTTAATATCGAGTTTCAATAGTGGTTCAATTAAACAAAAACTATATTTAGAGTTTTGATTTGCAATTATAAATTAACAATAAATAAAATGACAGAAAATTGACTAAGTGGTTTTAACAAATATGAGAGCATGCTAGGGTAAAGTGTATGATTTGCCCTGTAATAACCTTTAATTTTGATTTCTTCAACAAGTTCATAACCTTTAATTACCGCCCTTTAGATTATTTTCCCCTAAGTCCTTAGTGGGAAAACCTTTGAACATTCATCCTAAATCCTAGGTCCTTAGAGAATTATGATGAAATCAAGCCTTTATGTTATCAAGAGTTAACCGGTAACTATAGGGTATCCCTAGTCCTAGGTGATATCTACTATAGTCTAATCGTACAAAAACCTTAACAATTACTGTCCAACTGGTTGTTAACCGTAAATCAATCTTGTTAGTCCGACAAAGAAAGCATAAAAACCTTGTACAATTAAATTAAATAAGAAAACAAATCTATTAATGAACTCGGGAATTCAAAATCATTACAGAATCAAATCAAGGACACCCCCTAGCATTAGGGTTTAGCTACTCATATCGTTCAAAGAAAACAAAATATAAAATAGAGACATTACAAGAATTGAGATGAAAGTTGATCTTCAATCGCTTCCGTTCATGAACACCTTCTCTCCCAAACCCTCGTGTTCTCCAATCTTCAATCGTGTATTCTTCTCTGGCCAAAAAGTCCCCTAATTCTTCTTCAAAACTTGGTTAAATAGCAGACAATCACTTAAGTCAGTCGGAAATACCTAAAACACCCTTACAGGTCAGCTATTTGGCAAAATAACACAACTCTCATGAATTTTTCGAGGCTTCTAACTTCTTTATCAGCTTTTGAATTCATCATAGAAATGTAGCTCTTTCTCTCAGCTTTCCAACGAATATTAGAACGCGTCGATCCGATTCCCGTAGCTCAAGTTATGAACTATTTAGTGAAAACTGATCAATCAGCGTATTAGCTGACACGGCCAGTGTTGCCTGACACGGGTGGCCGTGTTGCACCTGCTGAAGCATGCTGAAAACTTTTCTGAAACTCCGAATTTTGCATTTTTTTCGTCCTGATTTGTCCTATTTTATTCCTCTGAGTCTGAAAACACTAAAACACACAACCAACGCATAAAATAAAGAAGAATGCTATAAAACTCTTAATAATATTAATCAAAGATAACTAAAATAAATGCTAAATATACGTGTAAAAACCACTGATCAACATTGTGGGCTAATGTGACCTTCTTCACCACAATTGTAACAAGTCACGACCTTCTTCTTACAATCAGTGGCAACATGACCCACTTCTTCACACTTGAAGCACTTTTTCTGGTTCAGCTTGCATTCATTCCTACGGTGCCCAGCCTCACCACAGTTGTAGCACCTGACAAAAGCACTGGAGTCTCCCCCACTAGGCTTCTTCCAACCACCAGTCTTTGGATTACCTCTACCATACGGTTTACCTTTATCCATAGGCTTCTTCCCTTTTCTGTCAACTAACTCTAGAGAGTGAGATGACTTCAGCTTAAGGTTATCTTCCTCGAAGATCCTACTACAGTCTACCAAGTCAACAAATCTCCGAATCCTCTGATACCTTGCTTAATCTCATCACGGAGACCGTTCTCAAACTTGATGCATTTTGAGAATTCACTAGCTTCATTATTGGTGTAGTGAATGTAGTACTTCGCCAACTCAACAAACTTCGAAGCATACTCTGATACCGTCATACTACCTTGAACCAGCTCCAGAAATTCAATTTCCTTTCGACCTCGTAAGTCCTCAGGGAAGTACCTTCTCAAAAATTCTCTCTTGAACACATCCCAAGAAATATCCACACCATCAGCCTCCAATTCAGCTCTGGTCGCCATCCACCAGTCATCAGCTTCTTCGGACAGCATATGTGTATCGTACCTCACTTTCAGATTTTCAGCACAATCGATGATTCTGAAAATCCGTTCGATCTCCTTCAGCCACTTCTGAGCACCTTCAGAATCATGCGTACCCTTGAACAACGGAGGGTTGTTCCTCTGAAAATTCCCCAGTTGCCTATCAGCACCAATCCCTGCTCCTCCGCCATTTCCTCCCAGCACACCAGCAATCATGTCCAGAGCCTCAGCGATAGCATCATCGTTTCTTCCACCTCTTCCAGCCATTGCTCTGCTTAAATCACAACCAATTTAATCAGAACAAAAGTATCGACATATTAACTCGCACTAGTCGCATACACAGGAAATACTGACACTAAGACTCTAATCATAACGACCGACTATGCTCTGATACCACTATTGTAACACCCCTTACTAACCCCGCGACAATTAAATAAGTTTATTCAGAGTACACGAAAATAAGGGTGCCACAATTAAAAATTAAATAAAACATCGTTCAGTTATGTCATGCATTCACTGAGGCAATCATCATCAATTAAAAACATTTCATGTTAACACAACGGAATCAAATCATACGGATTAAGTTTAACATCTATAAAACTTATCCTCCAAAACATCAAAACATAACCAGAGTTATAAACCATAAACTCTAAACATCGCGTCCCCAGTGTTACAAATATCAGAGCATGACACATGACGCTATCTAAATAACTGACTCATGAGCTAATCCTCACCGAGTCGAACAACCTCTATCCTCAATCTGAAAAATGACAACATGTAAGGGTGAGTCTCATCATAATTAACAAATGTTATAACTCTATAAAGCAATAACACATCATAGCTGTTTCATTCACCCAATTGTTTCATAACAGACATTCAGACAAGTTTTATCATCACAAAACAATCAACCAACACATCATTAATAATTATAACACTGGAATACATCCAATCATGTTATAAAAGTATGCATATGTATGAACTAATACTATGCATGTGGTACCAACATCATCAAATGGGAATAACCCATGACCGATCCAACATCATCAAGATACGGCCCTGCCAGCACAGATTCCACACAATGGGAATCATGCTCTTTACTGATCCAACACATCATCATGGATACAACATCATCAATGAATATGAATGAATGCAAACATACATTAACATACTTATACCATCGTCAAGTCTATGAGTAACATCATCACATACTCATTTCGTCATAATCATCATCATCGTCAAGCATGTTTATATATATATATATATATATGTATATGCATCATTCAACCACAATCACATCATTAATCATCAAATAGATTATTTCACAAGGTTCATTTAGCTCGAAACGACACACAAAACGGACCAACGGTCCAAAAGTTATACTTCTTTAAACTTTTCAAAAATGGTCTGTCGCTAACAGCACGCGGCGCCAACCGTGGTTCGCGGCGCGAACTGAGCGTCTCAAAACTCCTTGGCCCTCTGCCAAGCACTTCGCGACGCAACCATGTGCTCACGGCGCGTACTGAATACATCAAAACTTCCTGGCTTTCTGCCAAGCAGTTCGCGGGGCCAACTCTGGGACGCGGCGCGAACTGGCGATTTTCAAAAACCCCAAATCGCAGAAAAACAGCATTCTGCACATTCCAAACTCATTCAATTCATGCCAGTACGAACTTAAGGAAATGACATGCACATACAACACGAAATACACATCATAATACACCAATTACGCATCAATTGAGACCATAACAACACAAACATCATGGATTCAAACATAGGGGATCAAACATCATACAATTTGACTCAATCCCTAATCTATCATATGACTCAATCGACCCGAATTCTACACCTATTAAGTATTATCAACCCATAACCCGATAATAGATGCTAATCAGATAAGTCCCCCCTTACCTTAGCCAAATTCTTGAATGGGTCTTCTTCCTCTTTGGTTCTCCTTCACGTTCTTCAGTTCTCCCTCTTCTCAAACTTCTTGTTTTCACGTTCTAATTTCTTTCCCCTCTTGTTTTCCTTATTTTATGAAACATAAAATAAATTAGTAATGGGCTCCTTCACAATTACACCCCCACCTTACTAATTCCACCACATGGCCCAATAACTTAACATTTTATAATTTCTCCACATAATTCGATAAAATGATTATTTCCAATAATTAATTTAAAATTTAATTAAATTAATTAAATAAGAATTTTCGGAATGTTACACGTTAAAATCTCCTCTGAAAATTCATTCCTCATCTTAAAATTTTTGTTTCACCTCCAAGAGATCCTTCCAAAGAGCTTTCTTCAAAATAAAAGAACAAGAAGAATAAATGTTGACAATGTAATAAATTCGCTCCTTCCATTTGACCTTCGATCCCAGCAAATCTTTACCGCAAAAACTAAACAGAACCGAGGGGGCGGTAGCAGGATCAAATATACATATACTTTTCCATTCTTTTTTAACCTTCCTGCCTATGGCGGATCACAGTTAAGGCATGTAGACTTCACCATTTGTTTTCTACAAGAAATTTTTAATACTTCTAATTTTAATTAATTAAATTTTTATATTTTATTTCAAATTATAAACTTTTATTTCAAAAATATCGCCTTTCTCTCTTCTTTTTAATTTCATCAAGTTTACAAAAGAGAAAATAAACGTGATGATGAATACATCAAAAATATTAATTAAATTATCTTTGATAAATGTATAAAACAATACTTATCATTAATACATTAAAAAAGAATGAAACCACTCATCTTTGATAAATGTATAAAACAATATATATATATATATATATATATATATATATATATATATATATATATATATATATATATATATATATATATATATATATATATATATATATATATATATATATATATATATATATATATATATATATATATATATATATATATATATATATATATATGAATGCTATAACACACCCACTCATTTTAATAAAGGTGTGTATTAGCATGATGCACTTTCTTAATTTAAGATTAAAAGTTCTTCTCTCTCTTAATTATGATTTATATAATTTCTTTTTCAATTATTTTTATACTTAAAGTTCATTTTCTCTCTCTAACTTTCACTCAATTTATTTATGTAATTATTTGGCATCTACTGTGCGTGTATAATATAAACTATCAATTTGGTACATAACCAAAAAAAAAAATCTTTAACGTTGTTTGACAAAAACTTTGATATAAATAAATTAACGCATATTCTTTATTAATAATAGTAATTAACACTAACATTTATAATAAAAAAGAGTTTTATAATTTTTTTGAAATACAGTTTAAAGGAAATTATTTTATAGGGTATTTATAGAACATGTAATAACAATTTGTAGTGTCTTTTAACCATTATTTAAAAAAAAAAATTATAACAAGTAAATATATTTTTTGTAATGTATTTTAACTATCAGTTGTTTTTTTAACGAAAACAATTAAACAAACAAGTTACTTCTTGAAATACACTACAATTATAAAAAGACGGATTACTCAAAAATAAAAGGATTACTTTTGGTAAAGAAAACATTATAAGCTGTTTTTTTTAAAAAAAAAAAAATTGAATTGTACCTAAAAAAATATTAAAAATGTTTTCTTTTTGTCATGTTTTCTTTTATCGTACACTAATTTTTTTTTTTTGTGTAAGCAAGATATATTAATAAGGGAGAACTAAGGGTTCTCCAACCCGATTACACAATATGCGGGAAAAAGCCCGAACAAAAAAAAGGAAAATTACAACCAAATAAACTTATGAGAGAAAAAGAAGCGGATCTTTTAGAAACTCATAAAACGAATAATTGGAGTATGTGATTTTCCCACAAAAGGACCATTTCCAAACCATATACTTAATATTCCACACCATATCATCAAAATTCCAAGCTTCGTCACGGAAACACACACCATTACGGACCAACCATATCGTCCATATAGTAGCTAACCAAACGACATCCGCCTTACTATTCCTAACTTTTTTTTTTCCGGAAGAAACAATGCCATTCCATAAAATTCGGCAAGCACCCATCCTCCACATCCCCCTCCTTTCCCACCCAAAGAACTATCTCATTCCAAATAGCTTTAACCACCGAACAACCAAAAAAAGAATGGTTTCTACTTTCTAAATCATATCCACAAAAACAACACTTTAAAGTATCTACTGGTATATTAATCCCTCTATACACCAAGCCATCCTTTGTCGGTATTCTATCAAGAAGAAATCTCCAACCAAACGCCTTAATTTTGAAAGGCACCTCCGACTTCCAAACTAGCCCAAACGCCCCATCATGTTTATTCGGCGGCCCATCCGGGATGAAACTTCTACCCAAAAATGAATAGCAAGAAGATACCGAGAAAATACCATCTTCGGATAGAATCCAAAAAACCTCATCCCTCCCCTCCCCCACACCGCCGAAACCGGCCAACACACCCCTCATCCGAACTATCTCCTCCATAACATTTCTCTCCGCCGCCATACCCGCGATGATCCCAAAATCGCTCCATCTCCATCTACCCTCTAACCACCCACCCATGGTAGCAACCGAAACCCCTTTCAAAAACGAGGCCTCATATAATTCCGGAAACTCCTCACGCAATATAATGTCTTTCCACCATTTGGCTTCCCAAAAAGGAGTGTTATAACCTTTTTTCATCACCCACCTACATCCTTCAACAATAGGATCCCAACAAGAATTCCTCCCCAATTTCAAAAGATCCCTCCACCACAGAGAAGAAAAAGATGAAGAAGAAGAAATCGTAGAGACTTTTGTATCAAACTTACCGTACACCAAAGAAACTAAGTCACCATACCGAGCTTTCAAAACACTAATCCATAAAGAATCATGCCCATTCAAAATCCTCCACCTCCACTTCGAAAGAAGGGCATTATTAAAAACCGAAATATTTTTTACCCCAATTCCTCCTTTCTCAAAAGGAAGAATCACATTCCTCCAACCAACCCAATGTATCTTTCTCCTCTCGTCCACTCCCTCCCATAAAAAATTACTTTAAATTCTATTAACTTCTTTCACCACTTTCGAAGGCATCTTGTAAAACGACATCGTAAACTAATATTTTAGTAAAAAAATTGAAATTTTTTTCCTTGAGCTGTATTTCAAGAAAAGAAATTACTCAACATATTTTCTTTTAATTATAAATATTAATGCTATAAAAGTTACGTATATATTAATTTAATTACAAAAATGTTTTTGTCAAAAAATAAAATAAAATAGATGGTTACCAATAATTTAGTTACAAAAATATTTTTGTCAAAAAGTAAAATAAAATAGATGATTAGAATGACAATGAACAATATTAAAGGAGTTTTATTATTAAATTGATAGTTAAATGTCAAATAATTACATAACATAAATTAATTGAGTGAAAAATAGAGAGAGAAAATGTGTTTTAGGTATAAAAATAATTGAAAAAAAATTATATAAATCATAATTAAAAGAGAAGAGCTTTTAATCTTAAATTAAGAAAGTACACATCTTCATTAAAAATGAGTGGGTGTGTTATAGTATTTCCCTATAAAGAATAGACTTAAAGATACATCATTAATATTTGTGATTACCACTTAAAAGATACAAGACAATTATTTGAAGCATTAAACCAAAACCACTTTAAATATCTAAAAATTGCTTTCGTCTAGAATTCATGCTCATGCACTCAAATGTTCGACCACAACTATCATTTTAGCTTAAATTTAATCATGACAATTTATCGTATGTATTTTAAATCAAACCATGTTAACTATAATAATTTCATTCAATTATGTTAATTAAATCAAACCATGTTAACTATATTATAAATTATTTAAAAGCATTTGAATGAAATGTTAAATGTTTTTTTAAAATTAATTACAGACCCTAAATTTTTTAGGAAAAAAATTTACTACTTATTCAACTTAAAAGATCAGTCTTTCTATCGGAACCGCGAGCATATTTGACTTAAAAAAAACTTATAAATTCATTGGTATACTGAAAATGAAGCCTTTGTAGCAGCTGTGATTTGTCTTATTATTTCTAAAAGGCATCAAGATGTTTCGTGAAAGCTTTTTGTATAGAATAGTTTCAGTTTTCATGCGAATGGCAGGTTGACTTGGAAAACTAGAGAATGTCACGACCTTCTTTTGACTATGAAAAAAATTGGGGCCACAAAAGTTGATTCACCATTCGTGCAATGGGATGGGAACCCTGAAAATAAAGTTATACTGCATCCGACAGAATATCTCTTTACAATTCATCAGATCAGATATAGAATAGAATATCCATTAAGAATAAAATTTAATTAAAATATTATTATTTTCCAATATATTATGAGTTTAATGGATATGCACTGACAGTGTAAAACAGTTTTACACTGTCATCCAATAGAAAACAAACAATTTGTCATGTCATTAAAAAAATTTAAAGATAGAAGTGTGGTGAAATTGGATACATAATTGTGATTGGTTGACAGTGTAAAACTATTTTACACAGCCAGTGCATCACCAATTTTCTCATATATTATTTATAAAACAGAATGTTATTAAACAGAAGCAAACGTACATCAATCAACTTTGCACAATTAGCAACAAAGAAGAAGTGATTATGTAATTAAAAGAAAAACATAACAAGGAATGGCTAAGCATATTCAACTTACAAGCATTAGCCAAACAAGCCTTTTGAACCAAAAAGAAATATTCTTTAACTTTGGTTTTTTGAATGTGCTGACATCGGCGGGGCACTAATAGCTCCTCATAGATTTTAGAGTCGGTTATTATTTTTAAGGTTAATGAATTTTTTTTTCCCTCTAAATATTTCAGATTTTGTTTTAATCTCTCTAAAAAAAATTCAAAGAATAATTTCTTTAAAAATTTTTATCCACATTTTTAGTCTCACCTGATAACGTCTGTTAACAGAGATAACGTGACATTGTCAGCGTGACAAAGCTGCTGACATGGATGCCACATGATATTTGGTCCCCATTTTATATTTTTTATATAAGTTTTATTTATAGCAACTTAAATTCCGTCGTCAACATGAACATCATATAATAGTCTAAAATTTGTAGCTAATTTGTAACTAATTCCTAACTAATTCAAAGACATCATTTTTATGACCTAAAATTTGTTTTTTTTATGATTTCTTACAAGAAATTTTATCACATTATAAGGATATCTCTCATAAAAACTTAATTTTTTTTACTTGAGATGAATTAAATATGAATTTTTTTACGAGTCGATTTTCTTTAAAACGAAAACAAGGAAAACGTTAGTATATGATTGATTTTTAGGCTATTATTTTTTAGGGAGTTATATGATAACATATATAAAATATATGCAAATATTCATGGCATTTCAAATAAGTCTCGATTTATTTTGATTTTTTGATCAAAACACATATATGTGTTTCGATCAGAAATTCAAAATAAATCGAGACTTATGCTAAATGTTATGAAACTTTTCAGACAATTTTTATGTGTTATCATCTAATTTCTTGCAAAATATTAGCTAAAAATCAATCATATTTCAATATTACATAGTTTCTGTTTCATGGAATACCAACGCTTAAAAAATTCTTATTTAATTAACCTCATGCAAAAAAAAAATGTGAGAAAGACCCTTATTATTTGATACACTAATATGAAAAAAAAATTAAAGCATGTCAGTCATTTTACAATTAATAGAGTTAAATTTCTCATTTTGTCACTTGAAAAAAATATATTTATATGTGTTTTGATCAAAAAATCAAAATAAATCGAGACTTATTTGAAATGCCATGAAAATTTACAGATATTTTATATATATTATAATATAACTCCCTGAAAAATAATAGCCTAAAAATCAATCATATGCTAACGTTTACCTTGTTTCTGTTTTAAAGAAAATCGGCTCGTAAAAAAATTCATATTTAATTCATCTCAAGTAAAAAAAATTAATTGTTTTTGAGAGATATCCTTATAATGTGATAAAATTGTGTGTTGAAAGTCATGAAAAAAACAAATTCTAGGTAAAAAATGATGTCTTTGAACTAGCTAGGAATTAATTACAAATTAGCTACAAATTCTGGATTATTATATGATGTTCATGTTTGCGACGGATTTTGCGAGGAAATTTCTGTCGATATAAATAAGATTTATATAAAAAATATAAAATGGGGATCAAATGCCACGTGGCATCCATATCAGCATCTTTGCCACGCTGGCAGTGACTCGTCAGCTCTGTTAACGAATGTTAGCAGGAGGGACTAAAAGTGTGGATGAAAAATTCCAGAGGAACTATTCTATGAAGAAAATTTTTAGAGGGACTAAAAACTAAATATGTAATATTTAAAGGGACCAAAAAGTTCATTAACCCTTATTTTTATTTTTGTTATACATGTGTTAAAAGAAAATGTAAAAAAGGAGGAACTAGGAAATGTTAGCTCCTTCTTTTGGGTTGACAGGATTTTGCTAAAACACAGTGCTTGAAGGATGTAATCAAGATGTCATAATATATTGATCTTTTGTTACAATTGAGTGTGAGTTCACAGAAAAATCAAATGTCCTGACTGATGTCGTGACATTTTGTATCAGAAGATCATCACAAGTTGTTTGAAATCTTGACAAATTTAATTTGTTTCAAATTTATTTTGTGATATTTCCTTTGGATATATTACAGTGATTTATGCAGGTCAAGAGTATTTAATCTTGATTAAAGGAATCAAATTTCCACCAGAATTAAAGTTTCTAAAATTAGAAGATTGAATCAATATTTGTTTTCAAGATTAAAAAAAATTCTCTACAGATTTGTTGCAACTCTTATCTTGTGGACCAAGTAAAGTGTCACGAAGCCCATGGACTAGTGAAGACTATTTAAAGAGTTCTTTAGACCTAATATAACTAAGTTTTTCACATATGTGAAATTGGGGGAAAGTTAGAAAGTTTAGGTTCGGAGAGTCTCTTGTGTTTCAAGTCTCCCATGTATTCTCACTCAGAAGCCTTTAGGTAATGAGTTGAGTTCTTTGTTCTCTCTCTTAAAGCTTTTAAGCAAAAGAGTTGAGTTCTTGTATTGGAAGTCTGATCTTCTAAATTGATGAGTTTTTTGTACAGTCACTGGAATTGGGGCTGTTAGATATCATTGTAGTGATTACAAGTAGGATGGTAATTTCTCAGGTCTAGATGTCGACTTCTAGGCAGAAGTAGCGCTGGATAGTGATTAGACGATAAGTTGTAAATGGGAGAATTTAGCTTTGAACTAATACTGCTGATAGTGGACTTCATTGTTTGCTTGGTGGCCCCAGAGTAGGTATTGTTTGCACTGAACTGAGTTAACATCTCTATGTGTTATTTATTATTCTACAATTTTAATTAAGTATAAAACTCAATTTATTTTAAGCTATTTCAATTTCTCTTTTTTTTTAAAACTTTTTGATGACAACATGGACTAGGAGAACTCGGGGACGGCCACCAAAACGGGTGTCTCCGGCGGCTGCTACTCCTCCAACACCGGCGGTACCACCGGTGGTGGAATCAGAAGAACTTGTAATCGAACCTGAAGTGGAAGTGAACGGATAAGGGACAACTAAGGAAGCAGTGGATGGGGAAACCCTAAAAATAAAGAAGAAAGAGAATGAGGATACTCGGAAGCTTTGAGTTGATGTTATCAGCGGGAACCAGAATCCGGCGAAGGGAAGAACTATGATGTATGTTCCCCCAACAGTTATGAACGGGGAAGTTGACATTGTGCTTGAGGATACTGATGTTGCATCGAAGCTACAGTTCTGGGAGAATGTGTTGGGCGAAGATTTGAGTATGCACACACTGAAGAACTTCATGTTGAAGGCTTGAAATTTTGTTAAGTTGCCAGATCTTTTCTATCATGATGATGGATACTTCATTCTCCGATTCAAGACACATGAAGATATGGATGATGTGCTAATGCAGGGACCATACACATTTCGTAACATTCCGTTGTTGTTGCGTGAATGGAGACCTAATTTCAATCTCCAGAAGGACTTTCTTCGAACCCTACCTATTTGGATTAAACTGCCTCAGTTGCCTCTGCACCTATGGGGAGCAACGAGTTTAAACAAGATAGGTAATGCAATTGGTATCCCTTTGGTCACGGATGAATGCATCATGCATAAACTGATAGTCTCTTATGCGAGAATTCTGGTGGAAGTTGAAATACCACAGAAGCTGCTTGATGAAATCACCATTACTAATAATGAAGGTAGAAAAAGGAAGCAGGCCATTGAGTATGAATGGAGATTTAAGTTTTGTGAGAAATGCCAGAAGATTGGGCACCAATGTGAGACTACACTCAAACAGAAAGTATGGCAGCCTAAGAAAAAGAAGGATGAGATTGTAAAGCCAGAGGAAAATGGACTGGATGCAACTATAGCGGATTCAAAGATGACAGTGTAAGATGAAGGTATTTGGACACCTGTGAGAAAAGCTGCACGTGATAGAGGTAAAGGTACTATGCTAACTAAATATTTTGTTGTGTTACAATGTCTTAATGGATTTGGGGCTTTGGGAGCTTTGAATGGCTCACAGGACCCATTTGAAAAAGGACCATGTTAGCTTCTTGGAATGTTAGGGGGCTAAACAAAGTTGGTAAGCTAAGGGAGGTTAGCTCCCATCTCTTTAAGCTTCAGCCTGATGTTATAGTTTTGATTGAAACTAAGGTTAAGGAAAATAAAGCTTCTGGTGTTAGGAATAAACATGGCCTAAAAGGAGATTATATTGACAACTATTGTCACCTTGGTAATGGGAGGGTGTGGATTAAGTGGAACCCTAATAAAGTAATCATTATAGATGTTACTAGCTCTAGTCAGTTTATTCATTGTGGTGTTTATGCAGTAGATGGTAATTTTAAATTCGGGATGACTTCCATATATGCTCATAATAATCTGACACATATGAAGAGATTATGGAAGGACTTGGAAGACATACATAAGAACCAACAAGGGCCTTGGTGTGCTGTTGGAGACTTTAACAATGTGGCTTCTAGTCAAGACAATATTGGAGGAAATCTTGTTACTGAAATAGAGTATGAGGATTTCCAAGCTATGATGGACACAACTGGGCTAGGGGAAATGGACATCACAAGTGAGTTTTTTACTTGGACCAATAAGAAGGCTAGCAATCCCATCTACTCCCGTATAGATAGATTGTTGGCTAATGTTGAATGGCTTCATGAAAACAGTCAAGTTGTGCTTACCATCCTTCCTCCTCATGTATCTGATCATGAAATTTTATACCTAACTACTCCTGGAGAAAATTATGGTAGGAGGCAGTTTAGATTTAATAATTGTTGGGTGAATGCGGTGGGATACCTGGAATATGTGGAAAGGAACTGAGCTCAACCTACTAGAGGGACGTCTATGCAGAAACTGTGGTTTAAACTGAAGAGATTGAAACCTGATTTGGTGAAGTTGCAGAAACAGTCAAATGATATTCAGAATAAGAAGACTAAGGCTAGAAAGATGATGGATCGGGCTTATGAAGAGCTTAGGTGTCATAAGATGGATCCAAACATCATTGGCATTGTTAAGGAAAGGACTAAGGCAGTGATCTATTGGAATGAGATGGAGGAAAAAATGATGCAACAAAGAACAAAAATTGAATCGATCAGATTAGGATATGGAAATAATGCCTATTTAAGGGATACAATTAGAAATGAAAATATTAGAGAGATTTTCAGGGTAGCATCTATAGTGGAGAAGATGGTGAAAAATAGACTTAGGTGTTTTGGTCATGTAAGGAGAAGACCGGTGGATTCTGTAGTAAGAAGGGTAAACTAGATGGAGAGAAGACAAACAATCAGATGGAGAGGAAGATCTAAGAAAGACTATCAGAGAAGTTATTGAGAAAGATCTCGAGATTCATGATTTGGATAGAAGCATGGTCCTTGATAGAATATTATGGAGAAAGTTGATCCATGTATTCGACCCCACTTAGTAGGATAAGGCATAATTGTTGTTTTTGTCGTCATCTTTTAGACATTGTTTTCTCCGCGGCTTTCACAATCATAGAGATAAAAACACCAAAATCTCTCAAACTTTGATAAATGACCTATAAATTCAATATTTTGAGTTAGGATGTTCTCTAAGAACTGTTAGAAAATATTATAAATTGCTTAGATAGAAACTAAAAACAAAATTTGAGGAAATAACTTACCATAGGAGCATAAATGTGAGATAAGATGCCTTTTCTCATAAGTTTTATCTTTAGTACTTTGTCAGGACTCGGTCCATATAATGTGTTCACAATACCTAAATGGAAAAAAACTCAAAAAAATGTGATATAGATTTTTGTCGAACTTCTACTATAAATATAAGGAAAAAACTACTAACAAAATCACCTCAAAACCCTAATTAAAACTAATTAAGCAATATTATTCATACCTTAATTGCCATTTTGCTTCTTTAATCATTCCTATTAAATTATTATCATTTTTACCGTATAACTCTTTACATGCTTACCAAATATTTATGGCTTTTCTAGAAAAGAATAATCTAAGGATGCGTCATTTCAGTTTCCAATTAAATTATTTTCAATTTCGTTCTTTTTTATGCAAATATTTGGGAAGCCAACATCATCCACCCTAAACCCTATCATTTTGCATAGCTTATTATATAAATTATTCTTCTTCTTAGTTTCACATTACTCTTCTTTTTCTCTTCAATCATCCAGCACATTAGGAACTTCATGATAATTTTTCAAGACCCTAAACCCTATCTCTTCCATATCTCATTTATGTTTAATATTTCTGATTTCTTTCCCAATCCCTATATTTCCTCCTTTTTTGGTGTTTCTATGACAATGTCAAACCTTCACCGCCTCCTTCTCCGTTGTTTCAATTTCTTGCATTTTCCCCATTTTGAAATCTTTCAAAACAAGTTGTGAATCAAAGGCACGGAGTTTTAATTTACAAATTTTCCTTAATTCAATTTCATTCCTAATTTGTTTCAAACTATGTTTTGTAAGTAAATTTTACTCCCAATCTCATTTATAATTTCCTAATTCACAGCATAACACCTGTGGTAAATAAAAACACTCGATCTACCTCATTAAAATTTTGTTAGTTTACTTGGTTTCTATACTTTTGATTACTGAATAATTATGTTGTAAATTATTAACAATATGAGTGTGTTCCAAAATTACAAGAAAAATATGCTAGTGAGTTTGAATTTTAAATTTGAAAGGTGGCAACACTTCATGAAGTGTTGCAGAATGAAAACATGCAACTTTGGATAAATATTGCACTAGGCCAAGCATTGTAACTTTTGGAAAAATGAATTGTTTTACCAATGGTCGCTACCTTGTGAAACAATACTGAAGTGACCTATAAAAACCTCATTCCAGATTCATAAATTCACAATAAAAAGTGTACATCCTCTTCACCAAAAATTCCAGACACTCTTCGCTATATTCAAGTTTTCATTCGTCTTGTGCAAATTTGAGAAGGCTGAATTGTCCTGGGTATTAATCCTGCGTAGAAACTCTAAGAAAATTTGAGAGTGCTTGAAATACTATAAGGAAAGTGATTCTGCTCACGATTCTAGCCTCGATCCATTTGATTTAAATTCAATTTTCTAACAATTTTATAGTAGTTCTAATAATGGCTACTGAGGCTTCAGTTTTAAACATGCACCAAGGAGATTAGAGAAAATCCAAATAAAAAACACAACGACAAAATCGTTAATATGAGTTCAGGCATGTTTTTATTGTTGTTCTTATTAGAAATTAGAGTGCCATAAAAATCATGATATCAAAATTTTAAATGAAATTACTAACAATTGATGTTAAAGGATGATTATCGGTATTATGATTTTTTAGTGATTTTCGATATTATAATTTTTATAATGATTATTTGATTTAATATTAATTTAAGTTAGATGAAATAAATTACATATGTTAATGCAACATTATAAAATGTTGTGTTACCTATGTACGAAAAAAAATAGTTAACCTCTAGTATAATTTCTTACTTAAATCCGGTAGCAGATGACGGAACAATTTTTTTTGAAGTTCCATTTTATCCATATACATTGCCTCTGTGTTACGTCTTTGTTTTGACAATACATAACATAACATATATTATTAAATTATGAGCATCATATATTATATACTCCCTCCGTTCCTTTTTAAGTGTCGTTTTAACAAAAAGCTCTTCAACCAATATAGTGGATTATTAGAGTTACATTTTCTATTTATACCCTTATTTATTTTTCTCTTTCCAAATAAATTCAATCATACACTCTCTTTTTCCAATAACTAATTGAAAAATTTGAGGTGGAGTTATTGAGAAAATAAGGGTATAAATGACAAATTATAACATTAAATTATAAAACGACACTTAAATAGGAACAAAAAAATTCTTCTAAAACGACACTTAAAAAGGAACGGAGGGAGTAGTAGATATATATTATATATATATGAATGTTATTGTTCACATGGAAAGTTCCTGAAAAAAAAAATGTTTTAAATTAATTGATATGTGTGTATATCATAAACTAAACTCGTGTTTAAGAACTTAAATAACAATAATAACATATACGATCATTGTTTTTAATTACTTTAAATTACTTGTTCACTATTGTTATTGTTCTTCATGCGCCAGTTTATACGTTGTTTGACAACATTATTCTTCCTCTATGAGATATTTTTATTTTAAGAGTAAGTTATTGTAACTTATCTTACCTCCACATCTTGACAATTAATTAAAAATAATAAGTAATTAAAAGATGAGAGAAAAATATTACCTATTATTTTTAACCATTAAATTGAAAAAAAAATTAATGTTCAAGATGTGGAATAAGTTAAAATAACTTATTCTTGAAGTAAGAACAGTTTCGGCCCTGTGCATGTACAACCAGTGCCACAGCACAAGGCCTCAAATCAGTAGGGAATGCTATATAAGTAATACAACTTGGCATACTGTGTGAAATAAGTGATCCATGCAAAACTAAAGCTTTTACATTTTCAAAATATTATAGATATCTCGGTTGAGTGTTACAGTTAATATAAACTAGGGGAATGTTAATCGGTTCCCCTGTGGCACTGGTTAAGGATCATTAAATACATCATTTGAGTTCATTAACATTATTTAAAACGGGAAAGTTATTAAAAATGTTATTTAATATTAAAATAATTCAAATATTTTAAACCATAAAGAAATCAATTGAGACGTTACACATTTTTTTTGGCTTTATACCACCGGTTTAGTCCGTTTCGGGGGCGAGTTCTGGCATCAAGTGGTTCCATCCCCTCCCGATCGCAATTGCGGGTACCAAGTTCAGCGTCAATCACCACTGGACCAATTAACGATTGGTTTCCATTTTCATTTTCTGTTGCTTCTACAAATATGATTTTCCATGCCTAATACTTACTATTTAAATGTTCACTTTTAAGTGCCTCATTGCATCAATTACACGTTCTTCACATTTTTAGAATTTGTTCTATCTTTTTTTATGAATCTATTTGTTTATTTCTTTTTTAATATAATGTGTTTTTATTTGTTTATTTTTATAAAACATAATTTACTACTTTTTTTAAAAAAAAATTATGTTATTTGTATTATTCTTTAACACTTACAATAAAATTTTATAACTTATTTTTATATTATTTTTATTTGTAGATCATAAACATCACAATAGATGTAGTTAACATAAAAAAAAAAATTTAATTTGAATGAATGTCTAATAAACAAAAGTTTCTTTAGAGAATGATTAGTCAAAAATAATTATTTATCGTAATATTTTATTTCTAGTAAAATATATGCATATTAAAATGATAATATTGAAATAATCATATTGAAATAAGTTATAATATTTAAATTTCATAATATTATTTATTTTCAATAAATGAATAAATTAATTTGATGGACTTAATAATTAAGTATATTTAATTATTATTATTTTTCAAATGAATAAAAATGTGATTAAAACCTCTTATCCAGTGCCCCTAGCAGCACCCTATAAACTATTATATTTTTTAGTGCATATATTTATTACTTAATTTCAAAGCGAAAGTCTTTTAACCTTTCTTATTTTAAAGTCTTTTTAAATGAAGTATTAAATACACTGTATTTTTTTAATTATTGTTTTCTTTTATTTCTTTTTTCTTACAAAAATATATATATTACTTTTTAAAAAATTTATTATTATATTTTATTTTATCATAATATATTACAAAAATTAGTAAATTTATTACTAATTTTGATTAAGTTATTACGATTAAATAAACTATGATATTTAAATTTTATTTGAATAATTTAACTTAACCTAATTTAATATAGTAATATTTATAGGAATTTATAATTTTTTTTTAAAGAGAAAAATTAGTATATATTTTATATTTATATTTTATTTTATTAGAGGCCTATTTAAATTTATATATTTTACTATATCAACTATATATATATATATATATATATATATATATATATATATATATATATATATATATATATATATATATATATATATATATATATAATATTTTTTTGTATTATAATGGTTTTCAAAATAATATCTATAACAAATTCTTATCAGAATATGTTTTGCCAAAGGTTTTTTTTCAGTGTTGAATTATATTTTATTTTGTTTCCGTATGGATTTAATAATATCAAACCATACTTGGGAACTCGTCGATCTACCTAAAGAATCAAGACCCATTGGATGCAAGTGGGTGTTTAGAAGGAAGTATCATAATGATGGTACGCTAAACACTAACGAGGCTAGATTAGTAGCCAAGAGTTTTAGACAAAAGAAAGGTGTTGACACACTAGTAGCAAGGGTGAAGACAATTAGAGTATTATTTGTTTTAGATTCCTTGTCTGGCCTTATATTTGATCAAATGGATGTCAAAACACCATTCATAAATAGAGATCTCGATGAGGAGATTTACATGGAGCAACCAAAATATTGTGTGCTTCTAGATAATGAACAAAAGGTGTGCAAGTTTGTCAAATCCTTGTATGGATTAAAACAAGCACTGAAACAATGACATCAAAAGTTTGACTTTATCATTGCAAAATTCACCAATTAAGGGGGAGACACACAACTTAGCGGGAGACCTTTCAATCTTATCAAAACGGGAATTTTAAGAGTTTGTCATCCTCAAAAGGGAGAGATTGTGAAGAATACACCTTATCTCTAGTTTTGATGAAGACAAAGATTATCAAAGAAGAAAATGATCAAAAGTGTCATGCACATTGTAACACCCCTTTCTAATACCCCAAATAATAATAATAAACAAATACTCATAGTAAACATGCATATAAACAAGAGGGCGTCACAAGGACGTTTTCAAAAACTAAAAGCTTTTAAAAACCAACATTCATACATCCATAAACATACAATTCATTTGGTCATTAATATAACATATTTTAATTAACATAATACATTACGAATATGCGTACACAACGGAAATAACGAATACTCGGGCATTGTATAAATGATCCATGTCCCATACCATGATCATGTCTCAAAACATCCAAAATGGAAACATAACAACATATCCAAAATATTCGGCACCAAGGCCTCGCACAACAACAAATGATCAACATACAATAATCATAAGGTAGTATCAAGGTAAGAATCCAAATAAAACACGAGTTCAACACACTAATATTATTCTAGTGTTACATGACCAGAGCATATGATTCGCTACCTAATCAAAACAACGACTCAGAAGCTCCTCGGCTAAATCCTCGGACAAACTACTACTCGTCGGAACCTGCACGTTACCAACAAAGGACAACATTCAAACAGAAGGGTGAGAATTCAAATTATTATAGAAAAAATGATAATGGGAAATGTAATACAACAAACATACATTTCACAATTCATCACTCTTCTCAAGAATATACAATTATACACCAAGTATCAATTAACACACAAAGAAATTACATCAACACAAAACAATCACATAGCACACAATGTGACTCAAATGTACTAAGTGTGACTCAATGCATGTGGTACCATGTGAACCCAATGTTTCATCGCTTTCCGATTCAATGTCTAGAATCCAAGCCACGCTTCCGATCCGGACAAGATCAAAGCCACTACGCCTATTGTCATACCCCAAATTTTGACCTCTGAGATCCCATCATTTTCTAAGTGTTATGATCATTACCATTATCATTTATCATCATGCATATTTTATTTACTAACAAAAAAAATATAAAAGAAAAAAGTTTGTTGCTTGTGTGTCAAAAATAGGAGAATGATCAAGAGAAAGCTGAAGAAATTAGGGTTTTGAGACCCACAAGAGGTTCAACATTCTATCAAGATTCAAAGGTTCCTTCAATCAATATTCAAGTCCAAGGATGGCTCAGTTTAAGGCAGACAACTCTCAAGATCGCCTGAAGCGCCAAATTAGGGTTTTGACCTAATTTCACCAGAGGATTGACTTTTAATCATGAGATGATTCCAAGACTCAAAATATGATTCAAAGGCCTTCAAATAAACATTATAGTCCATTCATGTCATTCAACAGACGAGAAAACCTTGATTCATTGAAAGATCTCAAAACTGCAATTCATCTGAAAAAAGTCAACTGAGTTCTCTTAAAAGGAAGAAGTGACTGCCATCTCTGAGTTCTCTTGGCTTGTGAGCTATCATCATTACAACAGGTAAAATTCCGGAAGTCTCTTGGAACCTGAATGCATAGTTTGAGTTAACTGAGTTTAGGACTGGAAATCATCACGAAGATGGGGTGGGTTACAAAAAAATTTGAGCCTTATATATTTTGTTATTATAACTGGACATTTTTAAATTGTTGTTATAGTTTTCGTATGAAAGTTGTAAAGTGATAATTTTGTATGATTTAATTCTAACATATTAATTATCATAATTTTGTTTATATTTTTCGATATCTCACCCCTTCTGAATGATGTTTCCCTTACCGTGGGAAATGGACAGGTACTCAAGATAGCGGTGGAAGTTTTGAAGGGATTTTATGAAGTCTTTAGTTGTTGTTAGTCGATTTGGTGTCTTGCTTTGATACGTAGCACTCGGGGGGATAAAACGATTGTTTTAATTATTATTTCTTTTGCTGAGTTTTTATATGGTTTTGGTTTAAATTGTAACTTAAAGTTACCGTGCAATGATGCTACAACTTGAATTGAATATTTATGAAGTTTGTTGATTCCGCTGCGAGTTAATTATTGAATTTAAACAAAGTGATTTTTAGTAATGATTTGATTATCGTTTTAAATTTTTGTGCTATGTATCTATGTGAAGGCAAATAAGCCGTAACTATTTTTGAAATGACGAATATCTGATACCTCAAATGAACTTGTTTGGAATTTATACTCTGATTTTCTGTCTAATTTATCAGGTAGATTTGGGGTGTTACATTAGTGGTATCAGAGCAGGTCGGTCTGTCCGGCCAGAGTTGTCTAATTGTTGTTTATCCTTTAGTACGCGACAAGTGTGTTCAACATTGTCGGTACTTGTTGTTTTTGATTGCTTGTTGCAGGAGTTGGTTTGGAACTAAGTGAGGGAGAAGTTGTACTCCTCGGTTATGATTCGGTTGTAAGTTGTTGGTGCTTCGGTAGCGAAGGACACCTGAATATGGAAATAAGAATTGCATATGCGTTTGGTGTGGAATAGGTTGATGAGGATGATGAAGTGAGATTGTATAACCAGATGTAAGCAAGTGGTAGCTATTGCTACGTTGTAAACTATTTCGAGATATTGCTAAAATGGTTGGCAAGTTAGTAAGGATTATGTTGCAATCGTATTAGAAGATTGATGGTATAAGTACTAGATTTAAACCGTGATCGGGTTGTCGTTTGATCGAAGGATTGGATGTGAAGGATGTGTTAAGTATGGTGATGTCGTATAGATTTTCGAGGACGAAAATATTCTAAGTGGGGGAGAGTTGTAATATCCCGATTTTATTAATATTTTTATTAATTATATTAGTAATTATACTATTTGGTATTTTTAATAATTATTTATTTATTTAGTTATTATGTGATATAATAATAATTTGAAATATTTAATTGTATGTGTGTTTGTGTTATTTGGGTTAATTAAGTTGTATGAGAGATATAGTTAATTGAACCTTAGTAGTAAAAACATAATAGATGGATAATGGGTTAAGCCCATTAAGATAAAAGAGATAGTAAGAGGAGAAAATTAGGGTTTTAGAGTTGGAGTCTCATAACTTATTTTTGGGAAGAAAGGAAAAATAGAAAAGAGAAGAGAGAGAAGGGAGGAGCACTTGAGAGAAGAAGAAAATTATGGAGGAAGCCTTAATTTTTGCAGCAAGTTTCAGCATAGAGTCGCCTTGGAAAATCAGGCATATCTCTCAATCCAACCGTTGGATCGTTATGGTACTTGGACACAATGTTCCTGACTCATAGAGGTAAGTTCTGACCGGAGAGATTTTTATTTTGAGGGTTTTAAGTTTGTCTAATAAGCTGATTCTCGAACTGGTGTTTAGGTGCGTCTCCAATTGATGTTAGAAAGGATTTCTTTTGGAGAAAAAGTTAGAGCTATGATGAAAGAGTCCATATTTACCAAGGTAAGGGTGGGGTTCGAATTATATAACCAGGAATATGATGATTGTATGTGGGATTAAGGTGTAAGAATTTTTCCATGGACTATTTGTTGTGATTCTGTCGTGTTGATTCGATGAAATTCATTGTTGTCGTGGTGATAATTGTTGTTGTTTTATGCGAAGTTGCAAGATGTTTCATTGACGATGCATACCTCTATTTATTGGTATAGCGACGATATAGGCTTATGCCTTTGTGACGATGATGTTGTTTGTTGTGTGTGTTTGTTGCATTCATATACATATGCATTTTTGGTGACGGTCTGGATTGGCAAATTAGTGACGAAGGCTTATGCCTTGATGCCTCTGTTGAATATGACGATGTAAAGTGAATTGTGATAATGTGAAGTTGTAATTATAAGTTGTTATGATAATGACTTGTTGTGACAGGTACCATCTGGAAGATGAAAAATAGTTGTTATAACTATTATTATTATGTTGTTGGTTTTGTTATTATAACTGTTACAGTTTTAAATTGTTGTTATAGTTGTCGTCTGAAAGTTGTAAAGTGATAATTTTGTATGATTTAATTCTAACATATTAATTATCATAATTTTGTTTATATTTTTCGATATCTCACCCCTTCTGAATGATGTTTCCCTTACCGTCGGAAATGGACAGGTACTCAAGATAGCGGTGGAAGTTTTGAAGTGATTTTATGAAGTCTTTAGTTGCTGATAGTCGAGTTGGTGTCTTGCTCTGATACGTAGCACTCGGGGGATAAAACGATTGTTTTAATTATTATTTCTTTTGCTGAATTTTTATATGGTTTTGGTTTAAATTGTAACTTAAAGTTATCGTGCAATGATGCTACGACTTGAACTGAATATTTATTAAGTTTGTTGATTCTGCTGCAAGTTAATTATTGAATTTAAACAAAGTGATTTTTAGTAATGATTTGATTATCGTTTTAAATTTTTGTGCTATGTATCTATGTGAAGGCAAATAAGCTGTAACTGTTTTTAAAATGACGAATATGTGATACCTCAAATGAACTTTGTAGCAACCTGCCTAAAAATTTATAATTAGAGAGTCGCCACCTATTCTACCAAGGCGAATAGGAAACCTATGCAGTTAAGAGATCAGGGTAAGATACTATATTCAGGTCGAGGGAAGGTGTTAGGCACCCTCAACCCTTTCCTATTGGCTTTGAATCTAAGGTAAAGGTTTGTGGCAAAAATTATCGAAGTTTATAGGTAAGGAAATGAATAAGGGGAAAATTGAGATTTTAGGGAAGGGGACTCGCCTTGTTGCCAAGTGCCTACGTATCTCCTTATGGAGAATCAGAGTCAACGTAGTTCGGGCACAGGATTGTACGCCTTAGAATTGAATTTGATTTGAATGGTTTGAAGGCTTTTTGAATGACCTATCGTAGTTTTGAATTTGATTTGAAAGGGCATTTTGAGTTGCCTAGGATAAAAATCCTGTAGTATCGTGGTTTAGTGTACTTTAGATGTTTCGGGCGTACAATCCTGATTTGGCACAATTAACCGCAATGATCAATAGGTTTGATCACCATAGCTAAAAGATTGGGGTTTTGCATCATTACCAATTCAAATCGATTGATTCGATTATCACTAATAATGAATTATTATGTTTTATTATTGATTTATTAATTTATCGTTACCCCTCATAATCGATAGATTCGATTACAAATAATAACGAATTGATAAGGGGAAATATGCTAATCATCATAACCAATAAGATGGTTAAAACCATTTAGCAAAATAAATTTATTTGAATTTTAATTTATAGGATTTGATTAATTAAATTAATCGATTATTAACCATCGCGACCAATAGATTTAGTCGGAACGAATAATAAATTAAATCCTAATATTTGGCCAAGGGTCAATGGGATTGGGTGAACCCTAATGGACGAATAACCCTTTATAGGTTTTTTTTTGTGATTTAATATTAATAGTTAAAACTAATTGAATAATTAAATTGATAAAATTGAAATAATCGGGATAATCCTAAATTACAATCCTAAGCCTAATTTACACCTAATCCTAATTCAATCAAATGTAATCAATTATTAATTAATCTAAATATTTAATTAATACAATAAATAAATAAATAAATATATAAAGAACCTGGTTTTTATTGTGTGTGGCGCTCCTCTGAGTGAGCATGGCGAGGTTGCACTCTTCTGGCCGTTAGATATGGATGATAGGAGATTCAAGGCAAAAAAATATAGGATGTCTCCACTGGGAATTGAACTTGGATCCCTTGGGTTGCCAACCAAGGCTTTGACCATCCGTGCTACACTCACAAGCTGATATTATAATGTTATGAAAATAAAATAAATAAAACGAAAGAATGTCAAAAGAAACAAAGCAGCGCGCGAATGGCTGCGGTCTTTCTTCCTTGCGGCGCTGTTTTTTCTGTCCAACTCCGATGCCATGAAACACTACCGATGAATAAAAAATAACACCATGGCTCGACTCCAACCACCCTGCCGAACACGATGGCGCCTCTTATATGGTCCAATTCTACCTATTTTGAAGAATCCCAATTTCAAAGCTTTGGTGACCCAACAATGGTGGATGAGCATGCCTGCACTAAAACTTCAAACCAATGATCCAGAAACAACATACACACGCATCTGAACACAAATATATGGTTAAAACCAGTTTACGCTACACGAATCATTGCAATCGGAACCGGAAAATCTCGAGCAAACCGTGACCAGTCTCGCCGTGACTCTTGATGCTGCGGCCTTTGAGGATCACCGAGAAACCTTCTATCATGTGCCAGAAACGTGTTTTGATCACCAGGACTCCTTGAACTGGCCTTTAATAATGAATTCGATTTTCTTTTTTGGCCGGAGTTTTCACGGTTTTTTTGAGTTCCAAAATATGGTTCTTCAGCCAATTTTTAGCGGCCAATCCCCTCCTTCCAGCATCCTCTCTCTTTTTTTATATTAATCTATTTTAGTTAGTTTTTTTTTTGTTTTTTTAACCTAATGGGCCTACCAAGACTAAACCTATTAATCCTAGAGATAATCCTATAATAATAATTAGTGATAATAATATTTACTAATAATACTAACTAATGTTAATTACTAATAATGATAATAATAATAATATAAACTAATGATAATTAATAAAACCTAAAAATAAAAACCTAATAAAAACAATAATAATATTAATAAAAGCTAATTAAAAAATCCTAATATTAACAACAATTAACAATGTTAACTACAAATAGTTAGTCATGTTAAAATAAATAATAATCAAAATATTAGTAAAACCCTGAAATACCCCCAAAAATGATAAAACCCTTGTGTTAATTGTGCCCAAGCGCTTGGGTCCCAAAATACCTGTTATCCACACCTCTATTCCAATTTATAGGAGAATGCTGCTTTGAATAGTCCCTTGAACCTTGAATTATTGAGGATGAAATGCGGAGGGCAAATTTTGGGGTATGACAGCTGCCCCTGTTCAATCTTCTTAAACCTGAAGAATCAGATAGGCACGTCTGCCTATCGTGATCTAAAGGTAGAAGATGATTCGACACTGAAATGCCCTGAAATTTGCATGCGTTGGGAATAAATTCCGTGAGGGATGGGCTTACAGATGCCACCCAAGGTAAACACCATTTTTCAGCATATGAAGCAAATGCTTTCTGGAAGGAACCCTGTACTTTGATTATAGCATGGCCTGAAAAGGCAACTTGAATTTTATGCAATGCTTATGATGCATGCGATGCATGATGCAGTTGAGCTTCTCAAAATAAATGAGAGCGGTGTATGTATATGCAATATGTATGAATGAGGTATGTTAGTTGAATGATGCATGATTGTTAGTTACGTTAATCGAAGTATGTTAGTAATTCTGAAAAGAAAGATAGCACCTTTGATTGTTTGTTGATGATGTTTTGGAAGATATCACTGTCGAGGGACTAACGTGATAAACCCAATTGAAGAACGGTTTAAAAATCTTGTGTGCCTGAAAAAGCTCCTAGAAAGGATGGAATACGCTTTAAAGAAGACTGCCTGAAAAGGCTCCTGAAAAGGACTGCACCAACAGGGTTATTTGCGAGGGTTATCGCAAAATTTACTTGCACCAACAGGGTTATTTGCGAGGGTTATCGCAAAATTTACCTGTGCCAACAGGGTTATTTGCGAGGGTTATCGCAAAATTTACCTGCACCAATAGGGTTATTCGCGAGGGTTATCGCAAAATTTACCTGCACCAATAGGGTTATTTGCGAGGGTTATCGCAAAATTTACCTGCACCAACAGGGTTATTTGCGAGGGTTATCGCAAAATTTACCTGTACCAACAGGGTTATTTGCGAGGGTCATCGCAAAATTTACCTGTACCAATAGGGTTATTTGCGAGGGTTATCGCAAAATTTACCTGCACCAACAGGGTTATTTGCCCTGGTTCGGACAAATTTTACCTGCACCAAAGGAATTACCTGCCATGGTTCTGACAAGCGTACCTGCATAAAAGTAATCGTTTGCTATAGTTCTAGCAAACATACCTGCATGAAAGAGATTCACCTGTTTGGAGACTCACGACTCGAGGGTCGGAGAAAATACACCTTTCACAACACGAGGGTTGGAAACTCACGACACGTGGGTCGGACAATACACCTATCACAACACGAGGGTTGGAGATTAGGCTTTTGTAGCGTGATTTGAATTTTGATGTAATAGTCAGACGGGAACTGACTACCAAATGAGAATTGGATTTGATGGTTTTCCAGTATGAGAACTGGACTTTGTAATGATTTGGATTGCCAATAGAAATTGGGCTTTTTGTATATGCTAATGCTAATGTGTATGTATGTATGCTAATGCCGATGCAACCCCGAGATTTTATCTCCTTAAACCTATTGAACTTGTTTAATCCATGCTTGCACCTACACCATGACTATGCTTATGTTGGCTTTGTAATGTGGATAATGCTTATGCATATACGTATGTTTTGTTGACGTAATGAGTGGAACGAAGTAATGTCTTCTGTAAGATTACCTGAAAAGGTCTTTTGAATGGATGTGAATGTTTGTCTTAAAGAAGACTATCTGAAATGATTTTTCGACATGGTAGCAATTTGTCTTAGAGAAGACCACCTGTAAAGACTCTTAGCATAGATAGAAATTTGTCTTAAAGAAGATCACTTGAAAAAGTTCTTAGCAAGGGATGAAGAATGTCTTTAAAGATGACTACCTGAAAAGGTTGAAATATGTCTTAAAGAAGACTACCTGAAGAGGTTCTTGAGAGGGATGACGAATTGTTTTTTTTTGAAAGGGACTACCTGAAAAGGTGCTTAGGACAAGAATGTCTCGAAGAAGGCTACCTGAAAAGGTGCTTAGAAAAGTAATGTCTTAAAGAAGACTACCTGAAAAGGAACTTAGAAAGAAGGGAACGTCTTGAAAAAGACTACCTGAAAAGGAACTTAGAAAAGTAACGTCTTGAAGAAGACTACCTGAAAAGGTATTTAGAAAAAGAATGTCTTGAAGAAGACTACCTCAAAAGGTACTTAGAAAAAGAATGTCCTGAAGAAGACTACCTGAAAAGGTACTTAGAAACAGAATGTCCTGAAGAGGACTACCTAAAAAGGTTTTTTTTGGAAATGACGATGACTGTCTTAGAGAAGACTACCTAAAAAGGTATGGAGTAATGTATTGACCAATGTATGTAATGCATGATTTGTATGTATTTGTATGATGCTCCAATGGTAGGTTATTAATAACCAAAGCGTATATAGTTCGCTGGAGTTGCAGGTTTGCTTGATAAGATGGGGGGTGATGCTAGCACGATTTCCCAATACCTGTTTTGTTTGAACTTTGGAGATCGTAGTTAGGAGAAATATTTGATCGAGGTCGTAAAGTGCGAGAACGCCTTTATCTTATGATGTGCGTCTTTCCCCAGTTTGATTTTTTTTAGAAATACTCCATGCCCTTAACCTTTGGAGGTTCTCCACGCCTTTAACCTTTGAATTGTTTGCCTTATGGATTTGATATCCAATGCCCAAATGTTTAGTGGAAAAGATGCCTATGAGGGGAGTGCCCTAGGAAATAACCTTGTCGTATGCCTTGACATCTGGATTGAAGTGGTACGCCCTTGATCTCCAAGATATGGAGGGTTATACATAGTGTTCTATCCTTTGAATTTGAATTCTTCCCATGTTTGACATGCCCCTGTTTGAGATTGTTTCGAGATGTGACCCAGGTCGATTGAACCTTAGGAAGAATGCCCCTAGTAAATAGGATCTTTGATTGTATGCCCCTGCGATCCTTGAAAGTTTGCCCCTGTTTAGGAGAACCCCCTAGATGTGGTTCCCCCGACTCCAGGGTCTTTATTATGTGAATACAAGATTACACTCTAAGATGTTTTTGATTTATGGCAAACTCAAATGAGCATCCAAACAACAAGGAGGAATCGGAAAAGCAAAGCATTTAATCACTCATGAAAGGCCAGGATGATCTACTATGCATAAAGGTCGACTCAACACAAGCTAAACAAGAAAAATGCAGAAAATCAGCAGTTAGGTCGACCTACTGTCAACCCAGGTCGACCTAAAATGAAGAAAAAGCCATATACTGCTGCTAGGTCGACTCACAGACCATTTAGGTCGACGTAAAATGAAGAAATCTGCATATCAGTCTGCTAGGTCGACCTACATAACAACTAGGTCGACCTAATCTGTGAAAATGTCCCCAGAACGCATCAGAAGAGGATTCTGGTCGACCTACCCCTTCAACAGGTCGACCTAACTGGGAGCAAAATTCTGCAAGCTCTGCTAGGTCGACCTAAGCACTACAAGAGGTCGACCTAACTGATCAAGAATGCCAAAAATTCTGTTTCTCTCATCTCCAACTGTTATGCAATCATATATATTGTGCAAGGGTAATTATTCAATGCAACACCAACGACTGAAAGATACACAAACGCTTCTCATCTTCGTTCTTCATCATCTCCAACACAATTACACATAATCATTCTTGCGTTGCGGGTTAGTGATGAGTTCGATAACGTCCATGGAACGGAATTGAAGATTCCTAGTGGGTGAAGGTTTGTGGGGTTTGTTGGTGAATAAAATCTGCGGGTTTTGTCCTCCACGACGGGTGGTTCTTGGGGGTTTTTATCAAGAGGCGTTCATTGAGGATTCGGCTGAGTGTAACGATTGAGGAACGGGGAGTTCAAGGAATCAAGACACTGCAGAAGGGAATCGAAGTGAAGCTCTTGGATAACCTTGATCTTGCTCAAGATTAAGGGGGAAGAAGATTCAAAGGATCGACATAATTGGTTTATCGTTTATCGCTTTGTTATCTTCTTTGTATATACTACTTTCAACATTAATGAAAGATTACCCAATTTCAATTTGGAATTGGGGGCAGACGTAGTCGTAGCGAGGACGATCGACGAACTGCCTAAACAAATATCGTGTTCTTGTCGCTTTTACTTTTTCATTTACATTCTGTTCATATTTGGTTATAATAGCAAATTGATCAACGATTCGAGTGTTAAGATTGTGAGCTAAGAACGTTCATAAACATCACAATCCATCACACATTGAATTACCTTCAATTTGATCATTATCACCAAGTGTTTGTATATTTGTTTCTATCACTCTTACTGCATTGCAAACATTGTCCATCATACAAAGAGTTAATCTGATTTTCAATAGGAGAAACGCTTTGATTCTGCAACATATACTCTTATTATTCAATTCAAGTCCTTGACTGGTTTTTTAAACACATATATAATCGTTTCGATAGCGGTTCGGAATAGACGCGAGTCGATTCAGAATTACTTCCGCTGAAAAGTCGTTTAAATCCGTAAAACTGTGAACGATCTATTCACCCCCCTCTAGATCCTAAGGCCAGCGTCTAACAAGTGGCATCAAGAGCTCTGGTTTATTCCGTGCTACGTGAAACACTTATTGGAAAGATGGCTTCCGGACCTAAAGGGGCTCATAATAGAGCTCCAGTTTTCAACGGCGAAAACTACGGCTATTGGAAGGATTGTATGTGTGTCCATATCAATGCAATTGATAGGAACATCTGGACAGCTATTGTCAATGGTCCATTTCAGATCACTATGACAAATGCAGCTGGTGCAGTTGTTCAAAAACCAGAAGATACTTGGAATGCTGAAGATGAAAAGAGATATGCATACGATTGGAAAGCGAGAAACATTCTAATCTCAGCTCTAGGAGTTGATGAATACTATCGCGTTTCCCATTGTAGATCAGCTAAAGCTATGTGAGACACATTGCAAGTTGCCCACGAGGGAACGGATGATGTCAAACTAGCTAGGATCAATACGCTAACTCAAGAGTTCGAACTTTTCCACATGGAAGATGGTGAAACCATCGAAAGCATGCAGAAAAGATTCGTTCACCTGAAAAATCGATTAAATTCTCTTGATAGACCTGTTTCCAATGCAGTTGCTACTAACAAAATCTTAAGGTGTTTGAACAGGGAATGGCAACCCAAAGTTACAGCAATTAAGGAAGCAAATGATCTCAACACTTTAGACATTACCACTCTTTTTGGTAAACTAAAGGAACATGAACAGCATCTTAAATGCCTTGACATGCATGAGAAAAGGACAAAGAAAGAAAAGAACATGGAGAAAGAGGTAGAGAAGAAGTCAATAGCTCTAAAAGCTTCGAGCTCCAAGACCTCAAAACGAGAGCCAAAGGATAGTGACACAAGTGATGACGAAGACTCCGATGATGAGGAGATGGGACTGTTTGTGCGAAGATACAACAAATATCTAAAGAAAAATGGAGCAAAACATTCCGACAAAGGCTTAATCAACTATAGAAAGCAATCAAACATTTTCAAACAAGATGACGACAACAAAGGAAAGATCAAAGGTCTTTGCTTCAATTGTGGGAAAGCCGGTCACTACAAACCGGATTGTCCATACCTTAAGAAAGAAAAGGAGAAGAACCAAAGCAAAGGTCATAACAAATCTAAAAGAGCTTACATAGCATGGGAAAGTGATTCATCTAGTGAAAGCTCATCAAGCGATGAAGAAGAATCAGCAAACCTATGTTTCATGGCTCATCAAAACAAGAAAAAGAAAGCTGTAAGTCATCTTAAACCTGAACTCATAGATAAGGTATCTCATTCTCAACTAAAACTTGCTTTTGAAGAATTACATAGAGATGCAATTAAAGCTTTCAAACTTTTGGCCTCAAATAAGAAAATTTTTTCATATCTTGAATCAAAATTTGAGAAAACCGAAAAGGATATGGAAGCTTTAAAACAATCTATGCTAGACATTCAAAAGGACAAAGTTGAAATAGATCCTACATCATGGTTTGGTTGTGAGACATGTCACATTTGGCAAAAAGAAGTAAGAGATCTAAAAGCCAAGTTAGACAAGGCTCTACAACCAAAAGTGACTTTTGCGGTTGATCCAAATAAGTTCAAAAGATCGTATACTCCTTTATATAGCAAATACACTTTTGTACCAAAAGTATCAACTAGCAAAACTCCATATTCTCATCATATTACCTGTCATTATTGTTGCAAAAAGGGACATACCATTGAAAAATGCAATTTTAGGAGAATTTTAGTTCCTAAAGGAGTATTTCAATGGTTGCCTAAGTGCAACAAATTGTGTACTCACTAACAAGGACCCAATGAAAATTGGGGACCTCCCTCCTTAAATTAATCTTGCAGGAAAAGTGTCTTGACATTGCCGAAAGGTTGTGGTTCCTTGATAGTGGATGTTCAAGACACATGACTGGAGACCTATCTCTTTTCGTTGAGTTTCAAGCAAAGAAAAAGGGGTATGTCACCTATGGAGATAACAATCGGGGAGCCATACTTGGTAAAGGAAGTGTAGGTAACCCTTCTACCACTACTATAACTGATGTGCTGCTAGTAGAAGGTCTTAAACATAATCTTTTAAATATAAGTCAATTGTGCGACAAAGATTTCAAAGTAATGTTTACAAATTCTGGATGCACAATAGAACATACTAAGAAAAGAGACATTATGTTTAAGGGCTTAAGAGTAAACAACATCTACATGCTAAACTTGGATGAGGTATCTAAGTCTAGTACCAAGTGTCTAGTTGCTCTAGGCGATGACTCATGGCTTTGGCATAGACGTCTCGCCCACATAAATTTTGACTTACTTAATAAAGTTGTCTCAAAAGATTTAGTAATCGGCTTACCTAAAATGAAGTTTTCAAAAGATCATCTATGTGATGCGTGTCAAAAGGGAAAGCAAACAAAAATCTCTTTTAAATCAAAGAACGTGGTTTCAACATCACGCCCTCTTGAACTACTACACATGGATCTCTTTGGCCCTTCAAGGACTAAAAGCATAGGTGGAAACACCTATGGTTTTGTCATTGTCGATGATTACTCGAGATTTTGTTGGACAATCTTTCTACCTAGTAAGGGTCAAACTTTTCCAGCTTTCACACAATTTGCAAGATTATGTCAAAACAAAATGAACAACAAAATAGTTGCAATTCGAAGTGATCACGGTGGAGAGTTTGAAAACATTCTTTTTGAAAAATACTGTGATAAACATGGAATTGAGCATAACTTTTCAGCTCCTAGAACACCTCAACAAAACGGAGTAGTTGAACATAAAAATCGGGTTCTAGAGGAGCTGGCAAGAACAATGCTGAATGAGGGTAATCTACCAAAGTATTTCTGGGCTGACGCGATTAGTACAACATGTTATGTTTTGAATAGGATAACAATACGTCCTATACTGAACAAAACTCCCTATGAATTACTAAAAGGTAGAAAACCAAATGTATCTCATCTCCATGTATTCGGTTGCGAGTGTTTTGTTTTGAACAATGGTAAGGATAATCTTGGCAAATTCGATGCTAAAGCTGATGAGGGCATATTCCTTGGTTACTCACAATCTAGCAAAGCATATCGAATATATAATAAGAGATTACTTATAGTAGAAGAGTCAGTACACGTTTCTTTTGATGAATCTTATGCAAAATATGTCGAGAAAGGTCTTTCATTTAATGATGCAGGTCCATCCACTGAAGACATTGTCAAGGATAAGGAAGATGAGGATGAAAGTATTGTAAAGAAAGATGCTGAGAGAGAGAAAGATGAGTCTCACAATGAAAATGAAAAAGAAAGCATCTCAAACAATGAAGAACTTCCCAAGGCCGGGACAAACGTGAAAGACCATCCAATTGACAATATAATAGGAGACATCTCAAGGGGCGTTACAACACGCTCAAAGATAAGTAACTTCTGTCATCATTTTGCTTTTGTTTCACAAGTTGAGCCGAAAAACGCTAAGGATGCATTACTTGATGAGCATTGGCTAATGGCCATGCAAGAAGAATTAAACCAATTTAAACGGAATGATGTTTGGGACTTAGTCCCTCATCCGGGAGATCATCAAGTAATAGGCACTAGATGGGTTTTTCGTAACAAACTTGATGAAAACGGCGTTATTACTAGAAACAAAGCTAGATTAGTTGGCCAAGGTTATAATCAAGAGGAAGGTATTGATTATGAAGAGACATACGCTCCTGTAGCACGTCTCGAAGCTATTCGTCTCTTACTTGCTTATGCTTGTTCTAAAGACTTCAAACTATTCCAAATGGATGTTAAGAGTGCCTTTCTAAATGGCTATATAAATGAAGAAGTCTATGTTGCTCAGCCACCCGACTTTGAGAATTACATGTATCCAACTCATGTCTATAAGCTGAAACGTGCTCTATACGGTCTTAAACAAGCCCCTCGGGCTTGGTACGAACGTTTGAGCAAATTTCTCCTTAGTCAAGGGTACTCTAGAGGTAAAGTTGATACTACTCTCTTTATTAAAAGAAAAGATAAAGATATTCTCTTAGTCCAAATTTATGTAGATGACATTATATTTGGGTCGACTAATGCAAAACTTGTCAAAGATTTTTCTAAGCTTATGCAGAGTGAATTTGAGATGAGTCTCATGGGTGAGCTAAATTTCTTCCTTGGCCTACAAATCAAGCAACTCAGTCATGGAACGTTTGTGAATAAAACTAAATATTGTACAGAGTTGCTCAAAAGATTTGGAATGAGTGAAGCAAAAGAAATTGACACACCTATGGCAACAAATACTAATCTAGACAAAGATGAGAAAGGTAAAGAGGTTGACGTAAAATTATACCGAGGTATGATAGGTTCACTATTGTATCTTACTGCCTCAAGACCAGACATCATGTTTAGTGTGTGTATGTGTGCAAGATATCAATCTTGTCCAAAAGAATCTCACTTGAAAGCCGTCAAAAGAATTCTGCGATACTTACGTGGAACTACTACATATGGCCTATGGTATCCAAAGGGAAATGAGTGTCATTTGGTAGGATTCTCTGATTCAGATTTTGCTGGCTGCAAATCCGATAGAAAAAGCACAAGTGGAACGTGTCATCTATTCTCAAATTCATTGATAAGTTGGCATAGCAAGAAACAAGTATCGGTTGCATTATCTACTGCTGAGGCAGAATATGTAGCTGCTGGAAGCTGCTGTGCACAAATATTATGGCTCAAGCAACAACTTCTTGACTTTGGTATTAAGCTTGATCGCATACCTATCATGTGCGACAACACAAGCGCCATAAACTTGAGTAAAAATCCTGTCTTACACTCTCGTACCAAACATATTGAAATAAGACATCACTTTCTACGAGATCATGTAGAGAAAGGAGACGTTACTTTTGAACATGTAGAAAGCAAGAAGCAACTAGCTGATATCTTCACCAAACCTCTAGCAACGGAGCAATACTTCAACATTCGTAGGGAATTAGGGATACTCGATATCTCTAATTTGGGCTAATTACGTTTGTTCTCTCTTAATATTATTCCTTTACTTTATATATATATATATATATATATATATATATATATATATATATGTTCTCTCTTGCTAACATTTTTCTTAACGTAAAGCATTTTATCTATGGTTCTCCTGTTACTCTCCTATTCTCTTGTTTTCTCTTTTTGATGTTGACAAAGGGGGAGAAAGATGCTGAGTGCTGAGTGTACGGGGGAGCTTTGTGGAGAGATTGCTTGGTTGAGAAATAGATGCTGGATGTACGGGGGAGCCTTGTTGAGTCTGTGTCACTTACTACCAAAGCTTTTGACTATTGGTTTGCCATCATCAAAAAGGGGGAGTATGTGAATAAAAGATTACACTCTAAGATGTTTTTGATTTATGGCAAACTCAAATGAGCATCCAAACAACAAGGAGGAATCGGAAAAGCAAAGCATTTAATCACTCATGAAAGCACAGGATGATCTACTATGCATAAAGGTCGACTCAACACAAGCTAAACAAGAAAAATGCAGAAAATCAGCAGTTAGGTCGACCTACTGTCAACCCAGGTCGACCTAAAATGAAGAAAAAGCCATATACTGCTGCTAGGTCGACTCACAGACCATTTAGGTCGACGTAAAATGAAGAAATCTGCATATCAGTCTGCTAGGTCGACCTACATAACAACTAGGTCGACCTAATCTGTGAAAATGTCCCCAGAACGCATCAGAAGAGGATTCTGGTCGACCTACCCCTTCAACAGGTCGACCTAACTGGGAGCAAAATTCTGCAAGCTCTGCTAGGTCGACCTAAGCACTACAAGAGGTCGACCTAACTGATCAAGAATGCCAAAAATTCTGTTTCTCTCATCTCCAACTGTTATGCAATCATATATATTGTGCAAGGGTAATTATTCAATGCAACACCAACGACTGAAAGATACACAAACGCTTCTCATCTTCGTTCTTCATCATCTCCAACACAATTACACATAATCATTCTTGCGTTGCGGGTTAGTGATGAGTTCGATAACGTCCATGGAACGGAATTGAAGATTCCTAGTGGGTGAAGGTTTGTGGGGTTTGTTGGTGAATAAAATCTGCGGGTTTTGTCCTCCACGACGGGTGGTTCTTGGGGGTTTTTATCAAGAGGCGTTCATTGAGGATTCGGCTGAGTGTAACGATTGAGGAACAGGGAGTTCAAGGAATCAAGACACTGCAGAAGGGAATCAAAGTGAAGCTCTTGGATAACCTTGATCTTGCTCAAGATTAAGGGGGAAGAAGATTCAAAGGATCGAAATAATTGGTTTATCGTTTATCGCTTTGTTATCTTCTTTGTATATACTACTTTCAACATTAATGAAAGATTACCCAATTTCAATTTGGAATTGGGGGCATACGTAGTCGTAGCGAGGACGATCGACGAACTGCCTAAACAAATATCGTGTTCTTGTCGCTTTTACTTTTTCATTTACATTCTGTTCATATTTGGTTATAATAGCAAATTGATCAACGATTCGAGTGTTAAGATTGTGAGCTAAGAACGTTCATAAACATCACAATCCATCACACATTGAATTACCTTCAATTTGATCATTATCACCAAGTGTTTGTATATTTGTTTCTATCACTCTTACTGCATTGCAAACATTGTCCATCATACAAAGAGTTAATCTGATTTTCAATAGGAGAAACACTTTGATTCTGCAACATATACTCTTATTATTCAATTCAAGTCCTTGACTGGTTTTTTAAACACATATATAATCGTTTCGATAGCGGTTCGGAATAGACGCGAGTCGATTCAGAATCACTTCCGCTGAAAAGTCGTTTAAATCCGTAAAACTGTGAACGATCTATTCACCCCCCTCTAGATCCTAAGGCCAGCGTCTAACATATTAGAAATGATCACCTTTGATTAACCCATTTCGAGATTTCCTCGAAGCTAAGTGTATACTCGTAAATGGTGTTGTACCTTTTGAGAAGTAGCTCCAATGGAATGCGTATGCAAGTTTTGAAATCGAAGTCCGTTATGAATTAGGACTGGATGGTTTTGGAAAGAATGCTTGAAGAAGCACATTGGTTAGAGATAGTTTTAACAAACATAGGAGTCAATATAACAAATCCTGCTTAACATGCTTTCATGGTTAACCTTGCCTCAATTAGGACTTTTAAATGTTGTAACTTGGCCTGGTTCATGTTTTAAGAAACAATGGATATAAGGCTCAAAATTTTATTTATCCCACCCCTTTCTCCTTGATGTTCTCCAGATCCTAAAAATTCTACCAATCCAATGGATGTGCTTTGTTTGCAAGAGAATCGTTTCAGTTTTGATGTTGAGCAGAAACCTTAGTAGAGATCCAAGCATTGATGAAAATGTTGTGAAGATCCAAGCATTGATGCGAAGCTTTGATGATTTAGCAGTCACCAGATTATCCATTGTATTTAGCCTTTGTTTTTATCCCTTATTTTTGCATGAGCTAATTCTTTTGGGTTTGACCCATTGGGATGCCCCAGTTTTTTTTGCCTAAGTCTATTTTGTTTTCTTTTTATGAAATTTTCCGTTTTGTCTTAGCGGGCGCTTTTCTCCTTTTTCTTTTGAATACTCCTTTTGAGATTGATCCTTGGATATTGAATGTTGTGACTGCCATGTTGATTTTGATTTGCAAGCTTCGCCTTTGATACCTCCTCGATCTTGAATGATGTGTTGAGGAAGAAGATGTGGTGAATGTTATCTCCATTGCTTCCTCAATCTTGGATGAATGCGAGGAAGAAGATATGCTTGAACCTTTGCTTGATCCTTGCTTGAATTGACTGATTCTCTTGACAACCAAAATACATCATTGGATTAATTGAAATCTACCGTGTCCCTGGTTAAAATCAAGGTTTATTTGAAAAGTAGAAACAAACTCCAACTCCTGGCTCGAGGGGTAACGAGGGGTTAACATCCTTATATCTCCACTGTTTGGGAATTGAAGCAATGCCTGTACATCCTCGACTCGGTCTTACCTTGAAAGCATATGTTTAGCTGGACTTAGTTATTTGTAATCGTCATTCTCCCTCAAGTTTGTTAATACTCTTAGATTTGAAATTGAAAATAGAATAGAAGCGTGTGGGTGGAAAGTCGTAGTAGTGAGCGAATGAAGCGAATGAATTGATTTCAAAACATGCATGAATATTTTATTGAATTACTATTCGAAAGGTACAACGTTTTATATCAAATAGCATTTTGTGATCGTAGGAAATACAACTTGAAATGATAAACCTATTGATCCTAGGGGCAATCTCCTTTGTGGATCCATTGATCTTGTTTTACTCCTTATTTGATGAACTTGTAGAAGTGAAGGGTAACCTCGAGTTTTCCTTGGGCACGTCAAACCTGTTGAGACTAAGTTGTTAGCGGCGGGTTTTCGTCGTATCGGAACTTCATGAGTTTCCTTTGATTGAACCTCTTTTGCTTTCCCTGAGGATAGTATCACGCCATTGCAACCTTCGAAGTTTGTAGATTGATAGAGAGAACCTATGACCCTTTTGCCCCTTGGTGTGGAGTTAACACACGTCGCCTTCTCTCCATTGTTTTTACGCATCTTTGTTTAGGATTTTGCCCCAGTTGGGTTAATCCTTGCCCCCAGGTTATCGTAGAGCGTCCTCGAAAGTTTGATATGTTCTAAGATGAACCCCTTTATGACTAGATACATCTTGAGTGTATCTATGAGGGAACTCTTTGCTGAACTGATCCTTGCTCGATGAAAACCTTTATTGTATTCATAATCCTATTATGACAAGGCATGGACATGCGTCTGACATGGCGAAAGGCATCCTTTTTTCTTTAGCAAGACTAAGATCTTTTATTCTCCTTGCTCCATAGTCTACGATCCTTTGATTTTTTTTTTGGAGTTTCGGGAAACCGGCTAGCATGGTAAGTGTGGATGCGGGCGAAGATGCAAATGTAAATGCATGAATGTATGAAAATGAAAATGTACGCGTATGCGAGAGACTCCTTGTATTATAAATCCTTGTATGCAATGCAGACGTGTGACGTGTAATCCTAGGGATAGCCTTAAAGGCGACACTTAGACCCTTGTGGAATCTTTGTAAGATAGATGTTATGACACGCTAAGGGAAATCCCTTGGATTCGAGAGTATGCAGAAGATAGCGGCTAGTGACCGTTCAAGACAGTCACTAAATCTCATGGCCATCGAGAGGCCAATCAATGTGTACCAATGAATTTGTCCCTCATGGGAAAGTTCTCTATGCGGAACACAACCTATCTAAGGACAATATGGACGAAGAGAAATCCCTACAGGCTAGGGATGTGATGTGTAAATGGAGATCCAAACCCTACAAGTTAGAGGGTGCGCGGGAATGAGCATGGAGTGACCGTTCAGGACAGTCACTAGATTTCATAGCCATCGAGAGGCCAATCGAACGCATGCTAGTGAAGTTGTCCTTCGGGGAAGGACGCGTCATTGTGAAAACACGTAGATGTAACAGAAAATCCCTATATGCTAGGGAGTGCGTAGGTGTAGGCACGAGATGACCGTTCGAGACAGTCACTAGATCGCATGGCCATCGAGAGGCCAATTGACGTGCGTTAATAGAAATGTCCTTCGTGGGAAGGACACGTAGTTGTAAGAATACAAGGATATAAAAATAAAATCCCGACAGGCTAGGGGATGCATAGATGGTGATGTCCTTCGTGGGAAAGACATGGTATTTAAAAATTAGAGTCCCTACAGGCTAGGGACCACGCGGGGATACCTGCAAAATCGAAACGCATAGATATTCGAAGTATATAAATTGCAAACATATAAAGAGCACAGCAGCACAAAAGTCCTAGGTTCATAGGTTCGACGTAGCGGCTCTTGGGAGCCATTCTTTTTATAGGGGGGTTATAGAAGGTCTCATGGGGTCGTTCGTAGCCTCCGAGACTTTTTGTCTCTTCGGATTTTAGAACAACTCATTTTATCCATGAGGTTCGAATTTTTGGGGTAGGTTCCCGGAGAGATCAGCTAAGCATCCAGTCCAGCCCTCCACAAAGTCAAGCTTCGTTTCGGACCTTTCCAAATACCTAACCCACTCCGAGTGGAGTTATCAGTGAGACTCGTAAGGCGATTCATGTCCCCTTTTGGTCTCAAAGTTAACCCCCACACTTAAGGTTTTAACACTACATAATATATCCAGCAGTATATAAAAATATAATAGTCAATAAAAAATATAAATATATTCACATAAGTGATCAGATATAAACATATCCTGAATAATTAAATATTTTTTAAATAAAAATAAATAAATAAACAAATTTAAAAAAAAAAAGAAATAAAAAATAATTACAAACCCTGAAAAAGGCGCGTTAGCCAAACCCTAAAAAGTTGCCAAACCTAAACCCTGCCAAAGCCTAAAGCCTATAGGAGCATAGTAATTCACCGTTATAGTTATCCCCAGCAGAGTCGCCAGCTGTAGCAACCTGCCTAAAAATTTATAATTAGAGAGTCACCACCTATTCTACCAAGGCGAATAGGAAACCTATGCAGTTAAGAGATCAGGGTAAGATACTATATTCAGGTCGAGGGAAGGTGTTAGGCACCCTCAACCCTTTCCTATTGGCTTTGAATCTAAGGTAAAGGTTTGTGGCAAAAATTATCGAAGTTTATAGGTAAGGAAATGAATAAGGGGAAAATTGAGATTTTAGGGAAGGGGACTCGCCTTGTTGCCAAGTGCCTACGTATCTCCTTATGGAGAATCAGAGTCAACGTAGTTCGGGCACAGGATTGTACGCCTTAGAATTGAATTTGATTTGAATGGTTTGAAGGCTTTTTGAATGACCTATCGTAGTTTTGAATTTGATTTGAAAGGGCATTTTGAGTTGCCTAGGATAAAAATCCTGTAGTATCGTGGTTTAGTGTACTTTAGATGTTTCGGGCGTACAATCCTGATTTGGCACAATTAACCGCAATGATCAATAGGTTTGATCACCATAGCTAAAAGATTGGGGTTTTGCATCATTACCAATTCAAATCGATTGATTCGATTATCACTAATAATGAATTAATATGTTTTATTATTGATTTATTAATTTATCGTTACCCCTCATAATCGATAGATTCGATTACAAATAATAACGAATTGATAAGGGGAAATATGCTAATCATCATAACCAATAAGATGGTTAAAACCATTTAGCAAAATAAATTTATTTGAATTTTAATTTATAGGATTTGATTAATTAAATTAATCGATTATTAACCATCGCGACCAATAGATTTAGTCGGAACGAATAATAAATTAAATCCTAATATTTGGCCAAGGGTCAATGGGATTGGGTGAACCCTAATGGACGAATAACCCTTTATAGGTTTTTTTGTGATTTAATATTAATATTTAAAACTAATTGAATAATTAAATTGATAAAATTGAAATAATCGGGATAATCCTAAATTACAATCCTAAGCCTAATTTACACCTAATCCTAATTCAATCAAATGTAATCAATTATTAATTAATCTAAATATTTAATTAATACAATAAATAAATAAATAAATATATAAAGAACCTGGTTTTTATTGTGTGTGGCGCTCCTCTGAGTGAGCATGGCGAGGTTGCACTCTTCTGGCCGTTAGATATGGATGATAGGAGATTCAAGGCAAAAAAATATAGGATGTCTCCACTGGGAATTGAACTTGGATCCCTTGGGTTGCCAACCAAGGCTTTGACCATCCGTGCTACACTCACAAGCTGATATTATAATGTTATGAAAATAAAATAAATAAAACGAAAGAACGTCAAAAGAAACACAGCAGCGCGCGAATGGCTGCGGTCTTTCTTCCTTGCGGCGCTGTTTTTTCTGTGCAACTCCGATGCCATGAAACACTACCGATGAATAAAAAATAACACCATGGCTCGACTCCAACCACCCTGCCGAACACGATGGCGCCTCTTATATGGTCCAATTCTACCTATTTTGAAGAATCCCAATTTCAAAGCTTTGGTGACCCAACAATGGTGGATGAGCATGCCTGCACTAAAACTTCAAACCAATGATCCAGAAACAACATACACACGCATCTGAACACAAATATATGGTTAAAACCAGTTTACGCTACACGAATCATTGCAATCAGAACCGGAAAATCTCGAGCAAACCGTGACCAGTCTCGCCGTGACTCTTGATGCTGCGGCCTTTGAGGATCACCGAGAAACCTTCTATCATGTGCCAGAAACGTGTTTTGATCACCAGGACTCCTTGAACTGACCTTTAATAATGAATTCGATTTTCTTTTTTGGCCTGAGTTTTCACGGTTTTTTTGAGTTCCAAAATATGGTTCTTCAGCCAATTTTTAGCGGCCAATCCCCTCCTTCCAGCATCCTCTCTCTTTTTTTATATTAATCTATTTTAGTTAGTTTTTTTTGTTTTTTTAACCTAATGGGCCTACCAAGACTAAACCTATTAATCCTAGAGATAATCCTATAATAATAATTAGTGATAATAATATTTACTAATAATACTAACTAATGTTAATTACTAATAATGATAATAATAATAATATAAACTAATGATAATTAATAAAACCTAAAAATAAAAACCTAATAAAAACAATAATAATATTAATAAAAGCTAATTAAAAAATCCTAATATTAACAACAATTAACAATGTTAACTACAAATAGTTAGTCATGTTAAAATAAATAATAATCAAAACATTAGTAAAACCCTGAAATACCCCCAAAAATGATAAAACCCTTGTGTTAATTGTGCCCAAGCGCTTGGGTCCCAAAATACCTGTTATCCACACCTCTATTCCAATTTATAGGAGAATGCTGCTTTGAATAGTCCCTTGAACCTTGAATTATTGAGGATGAAATGCGGAGGGCAAATTTTGGGGTATGACAAACTTGTTTGGAATTTATACTCTGATTTTCTGTATAATTTATCGGGTAGATTTAGGGTGTTACAATATTCATCATTTGATCAAGGATTGATCATAATTCATCAAGAAAAGTTCAGAAATTAACAAAACTCAAAATTGCAAAATTAGGGTTTTTGACCTAAAAGTCAACTGAACTTTCACCAGCCATAACTCTCTTCTGATTTATCATAAAAATTCCAACCAAACCTCATTTTAAGGGAAATTCAATTATCTACCAAATGCAATTGGTCCCATGATCATCAGATTCGCCATTTTGGAGATATGAGCCAAAACATTACAGGTCATTTTGAAAGTCAACAAAATGCTTCACCAATTGCTCCTCAGAATTCTCAACAGAATTAGAATGGGCAACAGAATCAGAATAGGCCTCAGAAGAAAGAGCCTCGCCGCATCAATCCAATTCCGATGACTTACACTGAATTGTGGCCTGCATTAATCCAAAAGACACTCATAGTTCCAAGGCCGACTAAGCCTGCAACTCCCCCATTCTCTAAACATCATAACCCAGATTCCACGTGTGTTTTCCATAATGGAGTAGCTGATCATTCCATTGAAGACTGTTGGGTTCTGAAAGATAAAGTTCAAGACCTGATCGAAAGCAAGATGCTCACCTTTAGGAATGTTGGTCCAAATGTGATAAAAAATCCTCTACCCACGTGAGTGCCAAGACACAGCGGATGCTCCTAAAGCCAAGATATCAGACGGAAAGCTCATCCTGTTTGTTGATAGATGCTAGGCCTTTGCCCTGTCATAATTTCCTTGCTTTGTTTAGTGTTGTATTGCATTTGAACTTTGTCATCTTTAATCGTAATTTTAATCAAATGAGCATTGCATTTTGTTTTAAATCAATCATTACGTGTTCTCTTGCTTTTTCGTATCACTTACACATATTCACATTCAAAAAAATCAAAAAATATATATATATTTGTTTCTTTCCACTTCACTTTCTTTATCAGTTTTCTGTTTAAGCAAGTATTGGAAGGAGGATGACGAAAAACGAGTATCCAAGTTGCATCAATATGTTTTCAAACAAAACTTTGTTGACGATGTACATGCATTCCTTTAATTCCTAAACACTGGAGATATAAGGATGATAATCCCTCGTTCACCCCCTTTGAGCCTAGAAGTTGGTGTTTATTTATGTACAATAAACCACATTTTAACTTGGGGTAGGGTAGTTCTCAGTTAATTTGGATGTGCATTCACGTTCAAGAGAATCATTCAATACTCCTTCCAACAAGTGTTTCAATCACAAGCTTCCCTCCGCATACATCAAAGAAGTGTTGGAGATGCCAATCAAAAGCCAATGATGGGTCATTATAATCATTAAACAGGATAGTCACTATCTTTAAAAAAAAGTATCAAAAAATAAAATCAAAGAAAAGCCTGCTAAGTCAAAATCAAAAAATGGCTTAGGCAAAATTAAGGCATCCCGCGGACTGTGAGTTCAAAAATAAACAGTTCAAACAAAAGTTAGGGATATCAAAAAAAAAGAAAAAAAAAGAGAGAAGTAAATAAATCCTTGAACAACAAAATGTTGTGACTATTAAAAGGAAGAAGTGATTGCCATTTCTGAGTTCTCTTGGCTTGTGAGCTATCATCATTACAACAGGTAAAATTCCAGTTCTTTTATGCCTTTCCTAAATATTGGATAAAATAAAAGTCGGTGGCGACTCTTGCAAAAAATCCACAAACAAACATTTTTTAGTATTTGCAGAAAAAAAAACAGAGAAGGAGTCAGTTCGAAAAACTGAGTTACAGAACTGGCGACTCTGCTGGAGAAATTAAAAAAATATTTTTTAAAAAGAAGGGTTACCTTAGATTTTTAGTTCACTTTAATATTTGCTTATACTTGTTTATTTTGTTATTTTTTTGCTATTCTGGATATATGTGTGGTTCCGTCACTTTAGATACATTATGGACAAATCCTAACCCGGATTAAGTACACATAAGAATTAGGTGGGGGTAAAGTCATGTATGGCATATAAGGAGTTCAGTCCTTAACAAGCTGTCATGAGAATCCTTCTGCTCAGTGGAGGTTCCTTGCTAGTAGTATATGTTTAGCAAGTCAGTTGCGAAAACATTATTGCTTTCATTGAACTGTAGAAGCTGAGTTGGCCTTAGAACCCATTATCCCATCTTGGCCTTATTAGGTTGTGATGCATAAACTATTCAAGTGTAGACTTGGATTAGTTGTCATGCGGAGAGTCACACGCAGACGAGTTTTTCTTGAGAATATTATTGGCTCACAAGTTCAGTTGTGCAAGCCGGTAATATCCGAAAGAAGAATGTGGACTCTGACGTATCAGTAGAACATGTTGTGCAAGTGATTAACCCCTAGTACTATCCCATGTTTGGTTCTTTGACCTCATGCTCATGACGTTGAACTTTTGAACCTATCATATGTGCACTATGTTTGTGTTACCATGTCTGTATATGTGGCATTCATACATCCATGCATACATACATTCATAAAAATCTTTTCCTTTGATTTCCAATGAACTCAGAGGTCTTTTTTGTAAACATCGTAAGTTTCATCAAACTCAATGGATCTTGGGTGTTGATGGGGTGAAAACTCTAATCAACCAAAATGGATGATTAATTTTGATGATAACTTGATCAATGCTTTAATCCAATGCTTGAATGTTTGCAAATTGATATCTTAAGTTCTTTGAATATATATATATATATATATATATATATATATATATAAACAACAATTGCATCATTTGCATGCATACATCCAGGTTATCCATGAAACTTATCCCCGTTTGTCTCCATCTCCAGAAAAGTTACATGTCTACTGTCAAGCTGGTTCCTCCACACAAATACGAGACTAGAGCCAACATCAAAAGAAAAATGGCAGAACAAGAGCAACACAACATGGAAGTAAGGATGGAAATTGAAGATTTGAAAGGAAGCATCACCCAACTTACTGAGATGTTGCAAGTGTTAATACCAATGGGAGTTGAACCTCAAAGGACTGTCATTGCAAAAGTCACCAAAGCTATTGAAGATCCCATTCCTGTTCAGAGGCCACCTTCCTCTTGGCCAGAATTTGGCTTGCCATACAATTACAATCCCCCATTTGAGAAAGATTTGGGAGTCAGGCCTTCTACTCAACAAGCTATGCAGATACCAGTTGTCATACCCCAAAATTTGCCCACTATATTTCAAGCTTTGATTCACAAAACACCTCAAATGGTCAATAGTCGACTAGTTCGACCTAAAGGTTAACCATGGTCAAACTGTAACACCCCATATTTTCTAATTTTAATTTAATCGGAAATTAAATTATTATTTGGAATTATTCGGTATTTTATGGAATTATTTGGAAAGAATTATGAGATGGGCTATTGGGCCAAGTGTGGTGTTAGTAAAGAGGGGGTTCTATGTTAGTAAAGCCCTTTACTAATTAAAATGTTATTTTTCATAAAAATAAGGAAAATTGGGAGGAAGGAAAAAGGAACGTGAAAAGCAGAGCAGAGAAGATGAGAGATTGGAAAGCTGGTATGTGAAGAGGAGCAATGGAGGGAGAGACCAATCAAGAACTCTTGGCTACGGTAAGGGGGACTCTCCGGTTATCATCTATTATCGTGTTCTTAGATAATAATATTGATTAGGGATGTTGTTGAGTCAATTGGATTATATGTTGGGTTTAGGGAGGTTATGAATTGATGAAAATTGCATGGATTATTGATTAATTATGCGTTATTTTGATGTGTGATGATGAATAATGATGCAATTGATGATTAACTGTCTGTATATGATGTTTGAAGCTAGTTTTGGACTCAAATTGGGTGAGATCGCAGGATCTGACGCAGACCTGAAAGTCTGTGAAATCTCCAGTTCGCGCCGCGTCCCAGTGTTGGCGCCGCGAAGGCGTACTTATTTTCTCGCTTCGCGCCGCGTGCATAGGTTGCGTCGAAAACGCGTTTGTGTGGTTTAGGTCGTGCCGCGAACCTTGGTTGTGCCGCGTGCTGTAGCGATGGTTGTTTTCTTGGAAAAGTTAAATGATGTGTAACTTTTGAACCGTAGGTCTGTTTTTAGTGTTGTTTCGAGCACGATGAATCTTACGAGATGGTCTACGTGTTTAAATGATGGAATGAGGTGTGAATCCAAATATTTTTAAATATGATTTTTATTTCTTGGTGAATGATGTATTGTACATATATGTGATGAGATGTGTTAAATATATGCTATGTTGAAATATTAATCATGTGACGATTTGTTTAATTGGATGATGTATTGTTGACATATATGATGAAATGTGACAATACAAGATGTTGTTTTGAAAAACATTATGATGTGATGATTGTTGTGGAATGATGTGGACACATGTATGTTCTTTAATAATGATGATGATGATTGATTGTATTTGAGTGATGCTAATGTATATAAACATACTTTGATGATGATGATGATGATGATGTTGATGGTGATGATGAAATGAGTATTTGACGATGTTACTCATTAGACTTGACGATGGTATAAGTATGTTCATGTATGTTTGCATTCATTCATGTTCATTGATGATACTGTATCCATAAGGGTGTGTTGGATCAATGAAGGACATGATTCCCATTGTGTGGAATCTGTGCTGGCAGGGCCGTATCTTGATGATGTTGGATCGGTCATGGGTTATTCCCATTTGATGAGGTTGGTACCACATGCATAGTGTCAGTTCATACATATGCATACTTTTATAACATGATTGGAAGTATTCCAGTGTTATAAATATTGATGATGTGTTGATTGCGTGTTTTGTTGAATTAATGTTGAGTATGATTGTCTGTTTGAAAGATGTATTCTGTTGACGTTTGTGTAAACGATGGATGTTCCTGATAATCTGAATATGATGAAATTGGGTGAATGATATAACTATGATGTGTTGTTATTTAAGATGCAATAACATTTGTTAACTGCGATGAGACTCACCCTTACAGTTGACATTTTCAGATTGAGGATAGCTGCTTTCGACATTGATGAGGATTAGCTCATAAGTCAGTGTATTAGTGTAGCGTCAGGTGTCATGCTCTGATATTGTAACACTGGGGAACGCTAGCTTAGAGTTTATGATGATACTCTATCGTGTTGTTATTGTATTAATTCCGTGGGATATTGCATAGATGATGTTATGCTCATCCGTATGATGAACTTTCCGCTGTGTTAACATGAGATGTTTATGTATTATGATGAATTGTTCCTTAGTGAAAGCATGACATATATTTGATTGAAGAAAGTATTCTAATTAGATTCAATCATTAATCATGCCATATATTTGATGCAATTTCGTGGAAAATAGGATTGGTAAGAGGAGATTAAATTTAGGCCAATTTTAGGAAGTTTTAAGATTGATTTTCAATCAAATTTCAATATCTTGATTCAAGGGGATTTGATTCAAGTTATGACCTAAAATTCATCTACTATATATGGACAAAGAATCCTAATGACCAGGGGACGAAATTCTAACTGGGATGAACCCTAACCAACTTCAAAAACAACTCAAGAACAAACCAACTTCGGTTTTGGGATTATAGTAGTTTTCAGGTCAATTTGAAGATCAAATCACACTCCTGGGGCCTTTCTGAAGCTATCACGACCATCATTGAAGCCTGAAGCATCAAGCATCCCGATATATAAACTCTCGGTTATAGCTACAAGAAAGTTCGTAGCCAAATCGCGTCTGATTCGTAGCAAGTGCGCTGATCCAAAGGAGGAAGACGACCAGTGTTTGGCGCGAATGGTTTCTGTTTGAACTTTTCTATCGTTTTTTTATTAACCGAGTCATTTGTTAAACACGAAGCGTGTTTGGTTGGAGTGGCAAAGGTGACGTTTGACTCTGAGGACGTGGGTTCGATTCCCTTCCCAAAACATTATTTTTAGCAAATTGTTCATGCAGGTTCCATGCGCCTCATGTATGCAAGCTCATCGTACACCCTCAACCAGCAGCCCTCAGATTTCATCATGCCCAGATCTAATGCTCACAAGAATGCAGCTCTATGGTACTCCTTCATAAGCCTACCACACCAAATCAGCGCCCAGATTTTTTTAATTCTTTAGTTATTTATTTATATAATTTAGGTTTTACTAATAAATTGGTATAATTAGAATAAATTATTTAGTAAGTAGTTTAGGTGGAAATTAAAATAGTTTAATTTAATTTAGATATAATTAATATTAAGATTTATTTATTAATCGTTTTGATCGAGTTAATCGGTCGCGATGGTTAATAATCAATTATTCAATTAATTAAATAATATATCTAAATAGGTTTATTTACTAAGGGTTTTTAACCGATTCAATTGGTTACGATGATTAGTAATTCCTCATTAATTCGTTATTTGTTTTAATCAAACCTATTGATTACGATGATTAACGATAATTAATTTCTTTCATATTAATAATCCATTTAAAATACAATCAATTTGTTAATGGTTATAATCGAATCGATCGATTAGGATAATTAAAAATCCTTCATTAAGTTATTAATCCTTTTAATCAAACTAATTGGTTGCGATGGTTAATAATAAAATAATTAATCTCAAAACAATAATCTTTAAAACATATTTATTTGCTAATGGTGATAATCGAATCAATCGATTAGAATAATTAGCAATTCTCTATTCAAATTGTTAATTATGTTGATCAAACCCATTGATCATCGCGATTAATGAAACATATCATAATCAGGGTTGTACGCCACATCAAAACACAATTTCTTCTTCAAAATACGAATTTCAAAACTGCGATTTTCAAAACTGCGATAAGGTAATTCAAAATACCTTCAACACATTCATATCTAAATCTAAGGCGTACAACCCTGTCTCGAACTACGTAGACTCTGATCCTCCATAAGGAGGTACGTAGGCACTTGGATAACCAAGGCGAGTCCCCTTCCCCAAAACCTCAATTAGGTTTAAATCTCACTTTTAACCCTATTCACTTTCTGTCATTAGCCATAAACCATAAACCTTACCATAATACTCTTACAAACCTTAAATGTAAACCTTAGGAAAGGGTTGAGGGTGCCTAACACCTTCCCTTGACCTGAATATAATAACTTACCCAGAATTCTCTAAAACTTCGTAGGGTTTCCTATTCGCCCTGGTAGAATAGGTGGCAACTCTAAATTCTAATTTTTTAGGGCAGGTTACTACAGCTGGAGACTCTGCTGGGGATAACTTAAAATGGTGAATTATTATGCTCCTAGGTTTGGTTTAAGGTTTAAGGTACAGTTAATTATTATGGTTTGGCTAAAATTTCAGGGTTAGGATTTTTGGGGTTAGGATTTAGGTTTTTATTAAATATTTAATTTAATTTATTTATTTATTTACAGTAATTTAAATAAATATTCATTTGTTTAATTGCATATTTGTTTTTACTGCATTTTTTGGGTATATATAAATTGTTGTTAAAACCTAAGTGTGGGAATTATCCTTAAGACCAGGGGATACTTGCATCGCCTACGAGTCTTATTGATAATTCCACTCAGAGTGGGTTGAATATTCAGAAATGTCCAAAACGAGGCTTGACTTTGTTGAGGGCAGGACTGGGTATTTGGCTAATCTCTCTGAGAACCTACCCTTAAAACTCGAACTTCATGGGCAAATGAGTTGTTCTAAAATCCAAAGAGACAAAAAGTCTCGGAGGCTACGAACGGCCCCATGAGACCCTTGTTAGAACATACCAATGGGAAGGGTAGAATCCCTAAGTCGTTACTCCGAACCTATGAACTTAGGGTTAAGTGCTTATTATATGTTTTCAATTTATATACTACGAATATCTTGTTTTATTCATGCAGGTCTTCCTACGCGTTCCCTAGCCCGTAGGGATGCTATTTCCAAGACCATGTCTTTCCCACGAAGGACATCTCCATTTATGCACGTCAATTGACCTCTCGATGGTCATGAGACCTAGTGGCTGTCTTAAACAGTCACCCTGTGCCTACATCTACGCACTCCCTAGCCAGTAGGGATTCTACTTCTAAGATTGCATTCTTCACACGAAGGACATCTTCATTAGCATATGTCAATTGGCCTCTCGATGGCCATGATATCTAGTGACTGCCTTGAACGGTCACCCCATGCTTGCTCTTGCACACCCCCTAACTTTTAGGGTTTGGATTTCCATTTATATATCTTTCATCCCTAGCCTGTAGGGATTTCACTTTGTCTGGCATCGTCCTTAGATAGGTTGTGTTCCGCATAGAGAACCTTCCCATGAGGGACAACTTCGTTAGTACATGTCGAACGGCCTTTTGATGGCCATGAGATTTGGTGACTGTCTTGAACGGTCACCAGCTGCTACCTACTGCGTACTCCCTAATCTAAGGGATTTCCATTGGCGCGTCATGACATCTAGCTTGCAAGGATTTCACTAGGGTCTAATGCCACCTCTAAATTTGCATATGCTATCCTTAGGTTTATATGTGTCGTACGTCTGTATTGCATTACATATAAGGAGTCATGATGTACACAAGAAAGGGAGTCTTTTGCATACGCATGCATTCGCATTTTCATGCATTCATACATTTACATTTGCATTTCTACCTTCGCCCGTATCCATATTTACCGTGCTAGCTGATCTCCCGAGACTCACGAAGAAAATCAAAAGGATCACAAACTATGGAGAAAGGAGGATAAATTATTGGGAATGATCTTGGTCTTACAAAGGAAAAAAGATGCCTTTCACCATGCCCGCCGCATATCCATGCCTTTTCGTAACAGGATTGTAACTACAACAAAGGTTATCATCGAGCAAGGATTAGTTCAACAAAGAAGTTCCCCCATAGATACACTCAAGAGGTATCTAGTCATAAAGGGGTTCATCTTAGGACATAGCAAAACTTACAAGGACACTCTACGATAACTTAGGGGGCAAGGGTCAGTCCAACTGGGGCAATATCCTGAACAAAGATGGATAATTACGATGGAGGGAAGGCGGCATATGTTAACTCCCTACCAAGGGGCAAAAGGGTCGTAGGTTTTCTATATCAATTTACAAATGCTGAAGGTTGCAAACGGTGTGATACTACCCTTAGAAAAAGTGAAAGAGGATCAGTCAAAGGAAATTCATGAAGTTCCGGACGACGAAAACCCACCGCTAACAATTTATTCCCGACAGGTTTGACATGCCCAAGGAGAGTTCAAGGTTACCCTTTACTTCTACAAGTCATAGAACTAAGAAGTAAAACAAAGTCATTGGATTTACAAAGGAGATTGCCCCTAGGATCAATAGGTTTTATCAGCTCAGAATTTCAAATCTCTACGATCGCTAAGTGTTACCTAGGATAAAAGTTGTACCTTCTGATTAGCAATTCTAATGGGGTAACCATGCAGGTTTTGGAGTCAATTCATTCGCTTCATTCTATCACTAATACAAATTTCCACTCACACCCTTCTATTCCATTTAAATTTCGATTTCCGATTACTAACAAACTTAAAGGAGAATGACGAATACAAATAACTAAAATCTCTCTAAACATATGCTTTCAAGGTAAGACCGAGTCGACGATGTAAGGCATTGTTTCAAATCCTAAACAATGGAGAAATAAGGAGATAATCCATAGTCAACCCCCTCGAGCCAGGAGTTGGAGTTTGTTTCTATTTTTCAAATAAACCTTGATTTCAACCAGGGGCAGGGTAGATTTCGATTAATTTAGTGGCGTATGTTGTGGTCAAGAGAATCAGTCAAGCAAAGCAAAGGTTCAAGCATATCTTCTTCCTCGCATTCATCAAATATTGAGGAAGCAATGGAGATAACATTCACAACATCTTCCTCAATACATCATCAAGGACGTATCAAAGTCGAATCTTACAAATCAAAGTCAACATGGCAGTCACAATATTCAAAATCCAAGGATCAATATTTCAAAAGGAGCATTCAAAAAAAGGAGGAAAGCGCCCGCTAAGTCAAAATGGAAAATTCCATAAAAGAAAAACAAAAAATGACTTAGGCAAAAATTAGGGCATCCCGATGGATCAAATTCAAAGGAATTAGCTCATGCAAAAATAAGGGATAGAAAAACAAAAGCAAAATACAAAGGATAATCTTGTGACTGATAAATCATCGAAGCTTCCCATCAATGTTGGGATCTCTACAACGTTTTTCATCGGTGCTTGGATCTTCACTAATGCTTCCGCTCATCATCGGAACTGAAACCATTCTCTTGCAAATGAAACACATTCATTGGATTAAACGTACTTTAGGATTGGAGAAAATCAAGGAGAACGGGGTGGGTTAAATAAATTTTGAGCCTTATATCCATTGTTTCTTAAAACCATGAACCAGACCAAGTTACAACATTCAAAAGTCCTAATTGAGGTAAGGTTAACTACGAAAGCATATTGAGCAGGATTTTGTTATAACTGACTCCTAGGGTTGTTAAAACTGTTCCTAACCACTACGATTCTTCAAACATTCATCTTCGATCATCCAGTTCTAATTCATAATGGATTTCGATTTGAAAACTTGCATGCGCATCGCATTGGAGTTACTTCTCAAAGGGCATGGCGTCATCTACGAATATACACTTAGCATCAAGGAAATCTCGAAATTGGTTTAATCAAAGGCAATCATTTCTAATAAAGACTCTTGAATGGGGGAACCACGTTCAGAGGGTTCTCCTAAACAGGGGCAAAATTTCAAGGATTACAGGGGCATACAATAAAAGATCCTATTAATTAGGGGCATTCATCCAAAGGTTCAATCGACTGGGGTCACATCTCGAAGCAATAACAATCAGGGGCATGTCAAACATGGGAGAAATTTAAACCAAATGGATAGAACACTATGGATATCCCTCCATATCCTGAAGATCGAGGGCATGCCCTTCAATCTAAACGTTGAAGCATATATACCACATTTGTATGACAGGGTTATTTCTCAGGGTACTTGATCGGTAAAATAGCAAGTGTACTATTTTGCCTCTTGTAATAATAGGGGAAATTCCCCGAATGTCGATCTCAGGGACTGCGTAGGAATAATGAGTTCAATTCAAGGTTCAATTAAACAAAAACTTCAATGGGGTTTTGTTTGGTAATTATAACTTAACAAAAAATAGAATAAGCAGTAAATGAAATTGACTTTGTAACAAATGTGAGTAACATGCTAGGGATAGTGGATGATTGACAATGTAACAACTCTGAAATTTCTATTGCAACAACTTCTTTTCAATAATCAATTACCGGTTCTTAAGGTTGTTTGATCCTAAGTCCTTAGTGAAAAAACCTTTGATCCTTCATGCTAAACCCTAAGTCCTTAGAAATTTACGATGAAATCAAGCAATTAGTTATCAAGAATATCCGGTTGCTATAAGGTATTCCTAGTCCTAGGTAATATCTATTATAGCATATTCTCATGAAAGCATTATCAATGGTGGTCCGCCTAAATGATAATCATAGATCAATTCCAATTTGTCCGAAAGGAAAAGCATTAGAAACATCAAGAGAATAAATCAACAATTAAAAACATGATTGTTCTTGCAATTGCAAACTCAAAGTCATTACAAAGTTAAATCAGAGCCACCCCCCTAGCATTGGGGGGTTTAGCTACTCATAGTATTCAAAGAAAACATAATAATGAATAAAGACATTACAAGAAATTGGAGGAGATTGAATCTTCAATTGCTTCCGTTCATGAAGATCTTCTTCTCTCCCAAACCCTTGCTTTCTCCAATCTTCTCTTGTATTCTTTTCTCTAATCTGTCAAAAAAGTCCCTTCTTTCTTGCCCTAAAGTTGTTTTTATAATCAATCTTTCATCCCGGTTGAAACCAAATGCCAAGAATACCCTTAATGATCCCATTTGAGTGAGGAAGCTTAAAATCACATATTCAGCCCGTGCTCATCAACACGGGCCGTGTTCTTGCACACGGGCGCCCGTGTTGATCCTCTGACTTTGGTTCAAACTCGCATTTCCAGCCACATTTCAACACGGGTGGCCGTGTTGATTAACACGGTTCGTGTGAGACCTTAACTTCATAATTTGGCTTTGTGTTCTTCATCAAAGTTGTAGCCCTTTTCGTTAGCGAAATTTTGCTACCGGAACCGCGTCAATCGGAGTTACGAAGCTCTAGTTATGATCAAAATACTACACACCTGTCATGATGAGAAACATGCTGAAAATTTTCCAGATCTCACACTTGCTAACACGAGTCGTGTCAGCCCCGTGACTTTCATCTCTTTTGCATTTTCTTGGCCACGCTTCATACTAACACGGCCAGTTTCAGGTGACACAGGTGGTCGTGTCAGACCTCATGTAGCTTGACTTTTCACTTCCTTCGAAACTCCCCTTTTGTACTTTTTGGCATTGATTTGTCTTGATTTATTCCTTTAAGCCTGCAAACAGTAAAATACACAACCAAAGCATAAAATGTAGAATAAAGAAATAAAACACTCAATAACATAACTTAAACATACTTAAAAATGACGGTAAATATATGTGTGAAAACCACTGATCAAACTCCCCCAAATTTAAACCGTTGCTTGACCTCAAGCAACAATTACAAAAGTTAATGACCCTCAAAGCACACGGTGTTAATACGTGAGATATCCATCTGTATTGATCAAGAAACAGTTGGTTCGGCTTTCACATGACGCGACGAGTTTTGTTACCATATTAAACCTCAAGCTCCCGTTTCGGATACCTCTCCAACTATGCTTTGCACTTAAGTCTCTTTCCGATTTTCCTCCTCTTTCATTCGGACAATCATATTAAGGCACTGCATCTCTTATAATACTCATCACCTGCATGAGACGAATCAAGGCTTCTTATTTTCTTTTCGTGGCACCAAACTAGCAGCATTGGCTACTTTTTATTACCGATGAAATTTTCAAACTTTGCAGTTATATATTGTCCTTTTGGACGACGTTTGGGGATCAATCTCCTTTGGGCTGAATAACCGGGTGAGGGTTACCCAACTTAGCGAGCCGATTGCCTTTTACCGCCTTTTCATCATTTGGTGCCAACTTTATATCTCTTTTTTTTCTCAACCAGTCACCATGCAAGTGAATATGAATTATGCCCGACTGTATCAATAAACTACTCGAGAAGTACTTCTCAGGAGACAAGTACTATGGTGCAAATCTACACGTTAGACTCGTATTTCTTTTAGGGAACCAAGGGTGTTTAAACAAACCTCTTCTTGTCACATTATTCCGCACTTCCTGTCCTCAAACAAACCTCGTTTCATCTCTATATACTATTCCTGATCACTCTTTAGGATCAAAACTTCTTCAACAAAAATTAAAATTTCGGTCAAAATTTGGGCAAAATTCACTTTATGGTTTCACATCATACCAATAACATAAAAATAACATAAAAATAAAATGCAAAGAGAAGAGCCTCCCCCAAACTTGAACTAAACATTGGCCTCAATGTTTCAGAACGAGCCTGAGAGAGGTGACTCACAGAGGGTAATGCACTCTAATAATCACTTCCAAGCTTTCACCAGAGACGTCCTCTTTTATTTCCTGAAAATAACAAAAACAAACAGAAAAATTAATTATTAAAACCGTGGGTTGCCTCCCACGAAGCGCTTCGTTTAACGTCGCATGGCTCGACGGTCCATTACCCTTTATTATGGAGGGTATTTCCTTTTCCAAACCTTGTTGCTTTTCACTTCCGCAACCACAAACTCATGAAGATGAAAAGCATGGATAACTTTTCTCTTCAATTTACTTCCCAAATTCTTCTTGACTTCCTTAGCTTTCTTAGGACATTTGACAGCTACATAAGTTGGTTCCACCCGAGAGGCTATGCTTGAAACGTTTTCTTGGAGTTGTTTAGGTCTTTTGTATTTTTCCTCACTTTCTGTCATACCAACAGAAGTTTGATCATTTACAACCGCCCTATGTTTCTTAACTCCTAACATCTTCAAGGTTACTTCTTCATCAAAAGATCTCAGTGTTAGTGTCCCTTTTTCAATGTCGAGGTTGCAGCGGCCTCTCGACAAAAATGGTCTCCCAAGAAGGATAGGAGTTTCTTCGTCTTCCGGAATGTCCATGATGTGGAAGTCAACAGGGAAAACAAATTTATCCACTTCCACTAGTACATCTTCAGCTACCCCATATGACTTCTTAACGGTGTGATCTGCGAACCTTAATTGTGTCTTACTTTCACTAATCTTTTCCAATTCAAGCTTTTTGAAAATGGACAATGGCATTAAACTCACACTAGAACCAGAATCGAGGAGTACCTTTTTAAATTTTGTATTCTTGATAGTGCATGGTATCGCCACCGCTCCAGGATCTTTCCTCTTTATTGGGATCTTTCTTTCTGACGAGACTATTCCACACTTCTCAATTTCAGTTTTTGATTCTCCTCCCAGTGATCTCTTTTTCGCCAACACCTCCTTCATAAATTTCTTATACAAGGGCATGTGCTCAAGTGATTCAAAGAATGGTAGGTTTACCTCTCGCCTTTTGAACAATTTCGTGAACTTCTCAAAGTCTTTCTCTTTTGAGTTCTTCTTTGTCACTCTGGAAGGGAAAGGTAGTTTGATCACCGGTTCAGCCTTTTTCTTATTTTTTTCTTCAACTGGTTTAACCGGTGGTATCACAACTTCTGGCTTTTTTGGATTTCCTCTTATTTCCAAATCCACCTCTATTACCATGGGGTCATCTATTTCCTCTTTTTCTTTTTCCGATTCTGCCACTTTCTTACTTCTTGTAGTAACAGCATTAATCTTTTCTTGGTCTTTTGGATTTTTCACAGTTGCGCTCGGAAGGGCACCTTGTGTCTGTAGAGTGAGATGTTGTGCTATCTGACCCACTTGAACTTCCAGATTTTTAATTGAGGCGGTGCTGTTTCTGTGGTTGTTTCTTGTTTCATCTTGGAACTGAGAGCATAGCCCAGCCAATCTTTCAATTGCCACTTCCCACTCTGCCTTCTGGGTGCCTTGTTGTTGTTGATCTTTCCAAGCAAAATTTGGATGATTCTTCCACCCTGGATTATAGGTGTTAGAATACGGATTGTTTTGCCTCAAGAATTTGATTTCTTCAATCTGCTTGGGAGTAGCAACACAGTATACAGTTTGGTGAGGACCTTGGAAAATTTCACAAATTAGAGGTCGAGCTTGTTGGACTTGAGCAACCTGTTGAGTACTTATATTCATAGCCTTTAATCTCTTTTCTACCTCTGCAGCTATAGCATCTTCAACCCGAATTTTTGAGGTTTCCAACTTCAGATCAATAACTCTTTCAGGTTTATTGGTACACCTGTCATACAACTCCAAATGCTCATTTGCAGCTATCGCTTCAATGTTCTTGATAATTCCGGAGGCTGTTGTGAAATTTGTTGAGCCTCCAGCTGCTGTATCGATCAACTGCTTTGTTTTCATTTTGAGCCCATTGACAAATATCTGCATTTGGTCGGTTTTGTCCATGTTGTGAGTGGGACATGCTACTAGGGTCCTCTTGAATCTTTTATAGGCATCTCCTAAGAGTTCACCCTCCTGCTGCTTGAAATTCAAAATATCATACCTCTTCCTTATAAAGACCGAGGCGGGAAAATACTCATTCAAGAAAGCCTTCTCCATCTCTTCCCATGACGTGATACTGCCTGCTGGAAGAGAATAGAACCATTCTTCTGCTTCTTCGGCCAAGGTGAACGGGAACATTCTCAGCTTCTTTGCCTCTTCGGTATGCCCTTCAATTTTTAAAGTCGTAGTCATGGTAAGAAATCTCTGCAGGTGCTTGTTTGCGTCTTCATTAACCTTTCCGGTGAAAGGCTTTCTTTCGAGCTGAGTGATGGTGCTTGGATGCAATTGAAAATTAGGAACATTCACCGGTTGGTTGACAATTGTTAGTCTCCCACCCGGTGTGTTCGCAACACCATAGTCTCCGAGAAGTCTCTCAGGTGGAGGTGGATTCTCTCCCATAACTTCCTCTTCACTTTCAGAATCTGAATGAACTGTCACAACTTCTTCTTCAGATTCCAGTTTCTCTTGACGAGCTTGTCTACGTCTTGCGTGCAAGGTTCTTTCAATTTTTGCGTCAAAAAGAAATTCAGCTGAGGCCTTACCTCGCATGCACAGCTTAGACAAATATTAGAATTAGAAAAAAAATAAAAAGTGCAGAAAATAAAATTTTAGTCGCAGAGCAACAAAATTCTAATTGAATTCAACTTAAACTCAATATTATGGCAGTCCCCGGCAACGGCGCCAAAAACATGATCGGTAAAATAGCAAGTGTACTATTTTGCCTCTTGTAATAATAGGGGAAATTCCCCGAATGTCGATCTCAGGGAATGCGTAGGAATAATGAGTTCAATTCAAGGTTCAATTAAACAAAAACTTCAATGGGGTTTTGTTTGGTAATTATAACTTAACAAAAAATAGAATAAGCAGTAAATGAAATTGACTTTGTAACAAATGTGAGTAACATGCTAGGGATAGTGGATGATTGACAATGTAACAACTCTGAAATTTCTATTGCAACAACTTCTTTTCAATAATCAATTACCGGTTCTTAAGGTTGTTTGATCCTAAGTCCTTAGTGAAAAAACCTTTGATCCTTCATCCTAAACCCTAAGTCCTTAGAAATTTACGATGAAATCAAGCAATTAGTTATCAAGAATATCCGGTTGCTATAAGGTATTCCTAGTCCTAGGTAATATCTATTATAGCATATTCTCATGAAAGCATTATCAATGGTGGTCCGCCTAAATGATAATCATAGATCAATTCCAATTTGTCCGAAAGGAAAAGCATTAGAAACATCAAGAGAATAAATCAACATTTAAAAACATGATTGTTATTGCAATTGCAAACTCAAAGTCATTACAAAGTTAAATCAGAGCCACCCCCCTAGCATTGGGGGGTTTAGCTACTCATAGTATTCAAAGAAAACATAATAATGAATAAAGACATTACAAGAAATTGGAGGAGATTGAATCTTCAATTGCTTCCGTTCATAAAGATCTTCTTCTCTCCCAAACCCTTGCTTTCTCCAATCTTCTCTTGTATTCTTTTCTCTAATCTGTCAAAAAAGTCCCTTCTTTCTTGCCCTAAAGTTGTTTTTATAATCAATCTTTCATCCCGGTTGAAACCAAATGCCAAGAATACCCTTAATGATCCCATTTGAGTGAGGAAGCTTAAAATCACATATTCAGCCCGCGCTCAACAACACGGGCCGTGTTCCTGCACACGGGCGCCCGTGTTGATCCTCTGACTTTGGTTCAAACTCGCATTTCCAGCCACATTTCAACACGGGTGGCCGTGTTGATTAACAAGGTCCGTGTGAGACCTTAACTTCATAATTTGGCTTTGTGTTCTTCATCAAAGTTGTAGCCCTTTTCGTTAGCGAAATTTTGCCACCGGAACCGCGTCAATCGGAGTTACGAAGCTCTAGTTATGATCAAAATACTACACACCTGTCATGATGAGAAACATGCTGAAAATTTTCCAGATCTCACACTTGCTAACACGAGTCGTGTCAGCCCCGTGACTTTCATCTCTTTTGCATTTTCTTGGCCACGCTTCATACTAACACGGCCAGTTTCAGGTGACACAGGTGGTCGTGTCAGACCTCATGTAGCTTGACTTTTCACTTCCTTCGAAACTCCCCTTTTTGTACTTTTTGGCATTGATTTGTCTCGATTTATTCCTTTAAGCCTGCAAACAGTAAAATACACAACCAAAGCATAAAATGTAGAATAAAGAAATAAAACACTCAATAACATAACTTAAACATACTTAAAAATGACGGTAAATATATGTGTGAAAACCACTGATCAGTACTTCCTTCATGGCTTGGAGATCAGGGGCATCTTTTTCCACGAAACTATATGTTGAGGCAGTGGATATCAAATTCATAGGGTAAACGATTCAAAAGGTTAAAGGTGTGAGGAATTTCAAAAGGTTAAAGGCGTGGAGAATTTCAAAAGTCAAAGGCGTGGAGTAGTTCAAAAAGCCAAACCAGGGCAAGACGCACAGCAAAAGGAAAAGGCATCCTCACACTTTACAGCCTCCAGCAAATCTTTCTCGTAACTACGATCTTAAAGTTCAAAACAGGCTTTGGGAAATCAGGCTAGAATCACACCCTATCAAATAACCTTACAAGATTAGCGAGCTATATGCACTTTGGTTATCAACAACCTATTGTTGGAGCATCATGCAAATACACATAAGTCATGCATTACATACATTGGTTAATACATTACATCTCATACATCGAAATGTCTAGACAATTAAAAAAACACAAAGGGTACCAGAGGATTGGTTCAGGACCTAATGGTCTAGAAGGAGACTAAAACCTGAAGTTCCGCTCGAAAACATTCTACGCATAAGCGTTACTAGTTGGCATAAGCATAGTCATTGTATGTTTTAAACAAATTCAATGGGTTATAAGGGGGATAAAATATGGGGATCATCATATATACATATGCATTAGCATCAACATACATACGCATTTACATTACACAAACAAACGTTTCATACATTCGCATTGTGCAAACAATAGGATCACATGCGCATACATAGTTCATATGCATTTACAAAACAATCTCTTACACAGGTGATCTTGCTAGCACTATAGAAAGTAAATCTTTTATGCAGGCAAGCTAGCTAGAACCATAGCAGGTAATCCCTTTTATGCAGGTACCCTTGTCAGAACCATGGCAGGTAATTCCTTTTATACAGATAAGCTTGTCAGAACCATGGCAGGTAATTCCTTGGGTGCAGGTAAGCTTGTCAGAACCATGACAAGGGATCCATTTGGTGCAGGTACGCTTGTCAGAACCATGGCAGGTAATTCCTTGGGTGCTGGTAAGCTTGTCAGAACCATGACAAGTGATCCCTTTGATGCGGGTAAGCTTGTCAGAACCATGGCAGGTAATTCCTTGGGTGCAGGTAAGCTTGTCAGAACCATGACAAGTGATCCCTTTGGTGCAAGTAAGCTTGTCAGAACCATGGCAGGTAATTCCTTTTATGCAGGTAATTTTGCTGCAACCATAGCAAATGATTCCTTTTATACAGGTACGCTTGTCAGAACCATGGCAGGTAATTCCTTAGGTGCAGGTAAGCTTGTCAGGGCCATGACAAGTGATCCCTTTGGTGCAGGTAAGCTTGTCAGAACCATGGCAGGTAATTCCTTTTATGTAGGTAAGTTTGCTAGAACCATAGCAAACAATTCCTTTTATGCATGTATGCTTGTAGAACCATTGCAGGTAATTCCTTCTATGCAGGTAAGCTTGTTAGAACCATAACAAGTGACTCCTTTACGCGGGTAAACTTGTTAGAACCATAACAAGTGATCCCTCTCTCATCCAAGATAACTACGAAGAATTACTAGAACTATAGTAAGTGGGTTACACCAACTGCGAAGACTTACTAAAACTATAGTAAGTGGGTTACAAAAACTGCGAAGACTTACTAGAACTATAGTAAGTGGGTTATTTACAAACTGCAAAAGCTTGCTAGCACTATAGAAATTTGATTATCTTCTACACAACAAACCGCGAGCCCTCGCTATTGATAGCTACGTTTATTCATCACATTAGTCCCTCGGCAGTGATCTCCTTCAAATCTTCACGCTAATTAATATCATCCCCGACAGCAAATAGGGATTTATTTTCCCTAATCAAAGATGGCTATACGGAATTACTAATGCGCTTCAACCACATAATGGTGCTCATACATCATCCAACTAGCTCATGCATACATTGTCCATCATACATACATAACATACACGATTCTCATTTATTATGAGAGTCTCATTACATAACACATACATCATGACATTGCATAAAATTAATGTGCCATTTCAGGTCATTCTACGATCAAATGAATATCATCATCCAAGTACGGTGCAAATACGATCGTATCAACGATTCAATCTTAACACTCATTCAAGACAAATACAATTCTGATGCTCCATTCCGGGTCTTTCTTCAAAGATAATTCAGAAACAATCAAAGAACTTCTCATCCTTTCTAGGAACCTTTCTAGGTAGTCTTTTCTAAGACGTTTCATATCCTTTCTAGGAACCTTTCTAGGTAGTCTTCTCTAAGACGTTTCCTATCCTTTCTAGGTAGTCTTTTCTAAGACGTTTCATATCCTTTCTAGGTAGTCTTCTCTAAGACATTTCCTACCCTTTCTAGGGACCTTTTTAGGTTAGTCTTGTTTAAGACATAACATATCCTTTTTAGGAGCCTTTCTAGGTGAGTCTTGTTTAAGACGTATCTCAACCTTTCTAGGTAATCTCCCTTAAAAAATTTATCCAATCCTTCCTAAGACATCTCTTGCCCTTTTAGGGAGCTTTTTAGTTAGTCTTCTCTAAGACATTTCTTCCCGAGCTTTGTTTAAAGCCTAATCTTCTTTACATCGGTCATTGATATACCCTATTTAGGAACCTCTTCAGGTATTGTTATGTAAGACATTACTTCATCTCTCCTGTCATACCCCAAAATTTGCCCATCCCATTTCTCTTTCAAGCTCATACCAAAGTTCAAGACTCAAAGACATTCTCTCCTAAGCAATGGCTCAAGGAATTAGGGTTTTTATTTCCTCTGAATAAAATCAATGAATCAAAGGCTCCAATGCATTTCATATGGCTTATGATGTTTCAAAATATCTCCATGACAAGATTCAGGTTTCAATTCCAAGGATTGACCACTCAATTGCTCAGAAAGTCAACAGTCGACTAGTTTGACCTAAAAGTTCACCTATTTTCAAGGGCATGCATGAAGAGAAAAAGCCCAAAACTCCAAATATTTCCAAATGGGCTTATATTCTTTTTATCTTATCATTATTCTAAGCCCACGAACGCCCCAAAACAAGAGCCTTTTTATTTTTATTGTTTTATTAATTAATTTATGATTTTTAATCATTTTAAATCATAAGTTAATTATATAAAATAGTAAAATTAATAAGAGATCTTATTTGCTTTGATTCCAATAAAATATAATCATCCAAATATCCAATATTAAGTGCAAATTTCGTGACAATTGGTTTTGGAAAGATTGAGAGGAGATTGGATCAAGATTGGCCAATTTTAGAAGCTTTCACAAATCAAAATTTCCAAGATTCCTAAACTTTGATTCATCAAGATTCATTCTAATTTTGTTAACCTTAATCCTTCTCCTATAAGTACCCAACAAGTCCAGATGCAAGGTTTACAAAAATTCTGCAGAAAAGAACCCTAACCCGAGTTCAAAAAATAAGCAAAATTGCAAAAGTGTTTTAGAGTTTGAGGCAAATTCAAGGCGTTGTAAGTATTCCAATTGATCCCTTGGCCTTTCTTGGAGGTGACTTGATCATTATCTTCAAATCAGACTACACATAAACGCAGGTATATGCTCACGAATGGGCTGGTTTTTATTGAACTTGATTTCATGCATACAGGCATTCTACATGTGAATTGATTACATATTTGTGTTTGTGTTGATGTCTCGAAGCTTTCTGGATATTTCAATTGAGTTGTAGATGCAGGTTTGAGGATTCGTCATTAATAGGGTTTTGAGCTTTGAATTAGGGCTTTCTGTTTAAGCCAAAATTAGAACAAATCGATGCCATATTCATGATCAGGGATGTTAGACGATCCTCCTGATGAGGTCGCGCCAAATTTTTGTGTTGTTTTGGAGGTTCTACGTTTTTGCAGGTGTAATAGGTCAAGGTCTTTTACAGCCTTCCATGAAAAAGCGCTGTAAAAGGAATGCTGCAAAAATTTGTTGAAGAAGATGATGCGTTGTCATCATCCCATTGGCCAGTTTCAAAAGAAATTTGGCGCTCGTGTTTTCTTGAAGGACCAATGGATCCGGTGCGACTCATCCTTAGGCGCATGGTGCATTTTCCTTCATCAGCCATTGGATCCTCCTCCAATCTCATCAAACGCACGCCATGATGCAAGTGTATGGTGGAACTCAGCGCCATGCCACATTGAATCACAGCCAAGATTTTCAAATTTTTTTTTTACTTTTAATTATATAACCTATTTTATTTATTTATTTATATTGTTTATATATTGTTTTTTTAAATTCTTTTAAATATCCCTTTTTAACAAAAATTGTTCTAAATTACTTTTTTTCATAAAAAACATTAAAAATAAAAATAACTTATTTAATATTAATTATTGATAATAATTTTTATTAAATGTTTAAATTAATTTAATTGTTTAATTGTTTACCAATATTTTTATTTATTATTGATTAAAATACATATTAGGGTTAAGTAATTTAATCGAAATTTTATTTTTGACGATTTAATTAATTAGGTTGAAAACCAATAATTAATTAATTTAGTTTTTATTTATTTTATTATCCATAGTTAACTTGTGCCCGAATCAAGGTTTACGAGGTTTGTCATCAAATCATTCCTACACTAAAAAATTTCCTTTTTTTTTGTGCAATTTTTCAGGGTTACCATCAGGGTTCTTCCGACTACACGCCATATCAGATCAAAAAGCTAAGTTTACGATTTTATTATTTATTTGATATCATTTTATTTTGCCTCTTTTGATTAAAATAGGGTTAGATTCAATCGCCAATGAATTGGTAATGCACTCACCCTTTTGTTTATTCTTCCTTTGCCAATTTTCAGGGTTAACCAACCATTAAAGCTCGAACCTTCGGTAACCCTAAAATTCGTTCCTTTTTAATTTCTTCTTTAATTATTACTTGTGTTAAACCTATTGCTCTGTTGGGGTTTATTTTATTGCTTTTTCCCCTTCCCCATGGCTTATTTTGTAACTGCTCCTAGTTGTATTGTTTGGCCTTGAAGGCACTTAAACTGCTATTATCACTGCGTGGTTAGTAATTCTAGGGAGCGCAACTCTGAACTGAATTTAGAATAACTAATTTACAAGATAATTTTTTGAATTGAATCACGTGATTGTGCACCCACACACCTTTTATGGTAACCCCTTGTGTTGCCTGTTTCCTGTTGCCTTGTTGCCTTTTTAGTGCAGAATAGTCAAGTCCCTCGGATACGAGGACGCCTCAGCAAATGTTGCCCCCAGTTCATCACTAAAGATCATAAGTCCCGATGATGTTGCCTTCAGTTCGGTTATATGATCTCGTCCCTCGAAGTTACCTACGATGATGTGATAGTCCCTTTCGATTATTGTTGAGGTGTCCTCTTGGTTGCCTAATAATGACTATTCTTATCCTTCCCTTAGACTACCTGCCCTCTTCATGGCAGAGGCAGTCTTATGGCGAACGATAACTACGACGACCCTACAACCTCCAAATAAAAGGACTTCCTACCTTCTTATGGTATGGATAGCCCTGAAAGGCTAAAAGAACTCTTTTACAATGTCAAGGTAATTTGCCCCTAATTGCTTGCTCAGGTTTAAATTCTTTTTCTACCCTTTTCTCAAAAAACTTCAAAAAGGCTACGCTCATTTACGAGCTAAAGTCCTTATTTCTTCTTCTACACATTTCTAAACTTTTGGTTACAAAAGAGCAAAGCAATTAAGAGCCCATGGAAAACCATGGATATAAAGGGTTCCTTACACCTTCCCTTTGTGTTAATTACCCCCCAAACTCAGGTTTCTTTTAAAAAGGTTTTTTCTGTTCTTTTAGCCTTTCTATAATTTGGATAAAATAAAAGTCGGTGGCGACTCTTGCTTACCGTACATTTCAAATAAAGTCAGTTCACCGTATTACAGAACTGGCGACTCTGCTGGGGATTTTTTCGAATAAAAGAGGGGTTATTTTAAAAGCTTAGGATTCACTTAAATGTTTTCTATTGTTTGCTTTGCTTGCTTTATTTTTCAGGGCTGTTTTGGGAATTAAATGAAGGACGAATCCTACACCCGGATTCAAGTACACTTAAGATAGAAGCGACATAGTCATGGAGACCTCCCTTGTGCATGCCTGGGATTGGTCAAAATGAAGTTCGCGCTTGAGTTAGACCTCCACCGGTTATTGTGTACCTCTTTTGCATGAGAGAGGTTTACGCATGTATCTTTGGGTGCGTTGGAGCTCAAGGACCTTTAGTCACCTTTAACCCATCCTGACTTTTAGGAACATAGTGGGAGGGCTATTCTTGATGCATGTCAAGTTATGGTCGTGACCCGATACTACAACTCAGATAGGTTTTCTCTTAAAGTATCATTGTGTGGTATGCATGTACCATGTTCGAGGGTTCTTTAGAGGGGCTGACAATTCTGAGTAACTCGGTAGAACCCATTGCTGAAATGTCTTTATCCATAGAAGTTCCTTTGGGAAGGATATCTCACCTGGTCAAACTCCATGCAAGCTAAGCCTAAGGAAATTGTGTGATTTGTGTGGACTTATCTGTTTTTGTGCCTCATGCATCCATGCATCATTCATACATATCATGGCTAATTCATTTCAAGGGATTAAAGGATTGTTAACCATAATTTGTTTTGTAGGTCATGGGAATCAAAGTTCGTAAGCCTTTCTGCCTCAGCTTCAAGGAAGTGCCTACATCTCTAAAGATGCTTTGTGATAACGTTTCTAGTACTCTTGTGCTTTCCGAGTCTCTTAACAGGTTAATCAGCTTGGTACGAACCAAAGTGGATGAAGCGTTCCTCAACACCATGATCCGGTTTTATGATCCTCTACTTCATTGCTTTACTTATAGAGACTTTCAGCTGGTTCCCACATTAGAGGAATTTTCCTCCATACTAGGATTACCAGTACTTGATCAGATGCCCTAGACTGGTGAAGAAGGGATTCCTAAGTTGGAAGATGTCGCTGCTGCATTGCATTTGCCTCGATCAAAAATTAAAAAGGCTTCGGTGAACAAAGGAGAATATACTGGTTTGCCTATTGACTTCTTGTATAGTCAAGCTGAAATCTTGATTAATGCTGCAAGTATGGATGCTCTTGAAAAAGTCCTCGCTTTCCTGATCTATGGGTAAGTCTTATTCCCTCGTTATGACAAAATTGTGGATGTGATTGCCATTAAAATCTTCATCAGCAATAATCTGGTTCCTACCTTATTGGGGGACTTATTGCATTCCATCCATCATCGATCATCTAAAATAAAAGGTTGTATTCTTGGATGCGCACCTGTTATACCCCAAAATTTGCCCGCATCTTTTTTCAAGAAAACTCCAATCTAAAAATTAAGAATCTCATATAATCATGGATTTTTATTTCAATAAATATCCTGACATGTGAAATACTTAGTTTTTAGAATTTTACAGTATTTTGGCTTGCAGTTGAATTTATTCTTACGCAAACGCCAAATACTGTTTATTACTTCACACACGCTATTTATTTGATATTTATTTACAGATAAATAGTACTGACACTATTGGTACAGAGTTAAATCTTTTGCAGGCGCAGAATCAGGAAACTCAGACTGTACTGGTAACAAGTAGATTATTATTATCTTTTGTTTCCCACTAATTTTTGTACTATATTCCATTATTTTCAAAAATCTTTTCAAATCTCTTTTTCAAAAATCAAATCCTAACTTTATTCTATACATCTCTCTTTTTCCCAACACTATCATACACTATCTTTCAAATCTTACTTCCACTCAAATTTTCCTTTTGTACGGAATCACTTCATTCCCCAACGTCTCTATCCTTCTTTTCATTCTATAAATACCTCTCATTTTTCCATAAAAATATCACATCAAATTCTAACTCATCTCTCAAATTCCTACTTCATATCCATTCTTTCTTCTTCCCCGACAAAATGGCGAAGCAGTGGGAAACGTGTTTTCTTATGATCATCACCGTCGTGGTGGTAATCATGTCTTTCTTTTGTCTACATAGCCCAGAACACTGTGGACCTGGGATGCTTGCATTCCCAATCATCTACATGCTATTATTTGTAGCATGGGTTATCAATCGTCATTCTTAAAGTTTGCAGTATCTCTTATTTCTTAAATGTACCGTTTATTCGTCGTACTGTTCAATATAGTATGTAATATTTGTACTGTCAGTATTAAATGTTGTAATATTTTTCATAATGTTGCTTAATTATTCAGATAATATTTTGTGTGTTTTTTGCCAGTCAAATATTCATTTTTCTATGCATTAAATGATTTTCAGGGTTATTATCGGTAGTTTAGCTCACATACTGTAAAAATTAGTTATTTATTATGTCTGTGTTTTTTAACAAGTCATGTAAATAAACTTTCATTTTTCACATAAAACAAAAACAACAAAAAGAAAATTAACTTTGACTGTTGATTTTTCACTCTAACTGCTACATTAATACCTGAAAAGTCAGTTGACAGTCAAAACTGCTGACAGTACAATTCTCAGTGTTTTGTACCATCAATCAAATCAAACTTTTGCAATTTCAAAATTCCAAGATTTTTGTCCTAGAAGTCTTCTGAATATCACATGATTAGCAGAGACTCAACACTGCACAAAAATCAGGTACGTTTAACTGTCTCCTACACAAACAGTCCCTGACTAGGGTTTCTTGTTTTTACAGGAGAAACAAGTTTTTGAGACCTCAAATGGATTTCATGGACCTCCATATATCTCAAAGTACCATCACACAAATTTTCAGACTTCAATTCACTCAGACGCACCGTCAGCAACTCAAACAGTCAACAGACGACCCGTTTGACCAAAAAAAGTCAACAGACAGTCAAAAATGAAATTTTTTGTCAACATCCATATTTTGTCAAAGGATTCATCATTTGATCATTGGATGATCATAATTCATCAAGGAAAGATCAAAAATCAACAAAACCCTAAGATTCAAAATTAGGGTTTTCTCCTAAAAAGTCAACTGAACTTTGACTGGCCATAACTCTCTCATCCTTCATCCAAAAAATTCAAACCAAAGCTCATTTTGAAGGAAATTCAATTATATTTCAAATGCAATTGATCCCATGGTCATTACATTCACCATTTGAAAAATATGAACAAAGACATTACAGGTCATTTTCAAAGTCAACAAAAAGACACTTTTTTCAGAAGGACACACAAGGAGCATCAAAAATCATTTTGACATGATACCAAAGACATTGGTTAGAGGACTCTTTGAGGTTTCCAAAAAGTGCAAGATCTCATTCATATGACAAAAATTGAGGGATTTACACCTTGTTGAAGTTGGCTAAATTTTGGGAAAATACATAAAACCAACATTGCTCAAAAATGTATTTTTTCCAAATGGGGCCAAGTTTTCATGGTTCAAACATGTTTGCCATGATATTATGGGCCTCCCACGACCAAGACAAAGCCCACACCATTTTTATCCATTTTTGGCTTAATTTTATCTTATTTTAAGATTAAATGAAAAAAGAAAATGGAAGGATAATGGATAGCTTAGTTTCTAAGCATGAGTCATCCAAGAATCTTCAATTTTCTGCAGAAGATTGAGGTACAAGGCAAGAGCATTGAAGAGAAGCAAGACTTGGTCAACAATTCAAAGGTTTTAATATAAAAAAATCAAGAATTCAACAAAGGCAACAAAAGGCTTCTTGGCTTCATTTCTAAGCACAACATAGCCTATATAAAGGCTATAACACTTCACAAATAAGAGAGCACGAAATTAGAGCCAAACTTCTGCTTGTAACACACTTGTAATCACTTAAATTTTTCAAAGAAATTTCAAATTCGAATTTTGAATTCAAGTCAGTTTCCATACAAACTAAACATTCAAACACCTTCCTCAAGCATCACTGAACATATTCCAATCATTTCCAAGTCTTGAAACTCACTGAACCAAGTACTACAGGTCACGATTGGTTCGAACTAAAATCAACTTGTATCTCATAATCCACGCATGCTTAGCAAGATGTAGACATATATTTGAACTTAGTTTGATGTGTAGATCATTTCTGGAAGTTTAATTGAGTTTTGGATGCTTGTACACGAATCTACCATTTTAGGGTTTTCTAGTTCAAATTTTGGGTTTTTAGTTAGAGCCAAAATTAGAACAAATTAAGGGCATGGTTGAATTCAGTGGAACAAGACGAATTGAATGGACCTATCGCGCCTAATTTCAATGCACGTTTACCCCTATTCGCTATTTTTGCAGATTTAGGGTTCATCAATTACAGCGCTTTTGCATAAAAGCGCTGTTAAAAGTGGTGTCTGGAGGTTGAAGACAAAGACGTGTCCTCACCCCATTGGTTCACACGCGCGCGTTTTTTTAAATTTAATTTTTCTAATCCAGTGTGCTGCAGGTATATCACGTGTCACACGCCTTCAGGCCTTCCACCATCTGATCTCATTAATCTCCTCATCCAACGCTCTAGCCTTGCCAGTCCATGCTATAGACTCTATTACCCACCACATCTGATCATTGCTTATTTATTTTTCTATTTTATTTTAATTTTGTTGCAAAATTAATTAAAAATAGTTTCAAAAATCCAAAAAATACACAAAAAATATTTTTAAGTTTCTAAAATAATATTTTATTTTCTAACATAAAAATATTTTATTTTTCTTCATAATTTCAATATTTTGCATAATTAATTAGTTTATACTTATATATTTGCTTTTTAAATATTTTAACCAATCAAAAACTCATAAAAAATTTGTTCTTCATATTAAATATTGTTTATATATTATAAGCTAATTTTGTACATATTTTGAATAATTTTCTCTTTAAGTTTTAATTATTTGTGTAATTATTTGCATAATTATGTGTTAATTAACTTAATCAATTTCAAAAATTCAAAAAAAATTAGTTTTGTTTTAAAATTAATTAGCAAACATTTTGAACATATTTTGAACTTAAATTTTAGGTTTAAATTTTATTTCCATCTTTTTCTCATTTTAATTAAATTAATCATGCATTAATCATAATTAAAATAAATCATCAAAAAATCCAAAAAACATTTCTTTTATTTTCTTGCTATTTAAATTCCTAGATAAATGTATAGGTTGTCAAATCTATGTAAATAGGCGTAGTTTACATTTCCTGCACAATCGATGTAATAGCGTAGATTTACTTTCCGCATTTTACATTTCCGCATTTTAAATTCCAGCACATATAAACTGCGTGTATGTCAAAGATAAAATTGAACCGTTAGATCACTAACTTCAAAAGATAAAATATCTGAATTCAAACACAATCACACTTGCACCTCTTAAGGTAATCCCTTCTCATTCTTTTCAAAATCAAAGTCAAATTCTACTGTTTCGAGTACAAAATCGAACCTTTTGTTTATATCCGGTGAAAGGATAGATTTTTAAAGGAAATAGGATAAAGACCTTATAACTCAGGGTAGACCTCCTAATTTGCTTGCTCAAATCAAAACAAACAAAATTCTCATACACTGTTGTTTTTCAAGATAAAACTTTCCAAAAAGACAATACTTTCTATATATCCAAACAAGGATCATTACGAAGTTAACGTTCTTTTTTCAAAAAACATCTTTTGAAAGATAAAAACACTTTGTATACATCCGCACAAGGATCATTACAAAGTCAATTTACAAAGGTATTTCAAACCACATATGAGCATTTTAAAGCAATTGAAAAGTGATCGAAAACAAGTGAGCTAAGCAAACTAAAGAGCCAATGGATAACCATGGATACAAAGGGTGCTAACACCTTCCCTTTGTATAACCTACCCCCTTACCCAAAATTTCTTAAAGGTCTTTTTTCTGTTTCTTTTATAAACCTTTCCTTAATTGGATAAAATAAAAGGTCGGTGGCGACTCTCTGAATTTTCAAAATGCGAAAGCAGAAACAATGAAAAGAGTCAGTTCACGTATCTCTCCGCGAGAGGTATGGCCGAAAACGGAGGTCACAGAACTGGCGACTCTGCTGGGGAATTCAAATACTTTAAAAAAAAAACAAAATGTTTTCAAAAGGGGTTACATTAAGAGAATAGATCACTTCGATGTTTTCAATTGTTTGACTTGATTGCTCTATTTTTCAAAGGTTTATTTAGGTATTTTGCTTGTGTAAAAGATTCTAACCCGAATCTCGAGATACCTTAAGTATATGACAATAGACCAAGGAAACTGTACGGCATGTACCGATACGGTTGATCTGGTAGTCATCGTTAGTGCGATACTTTGGTTTATACTAATGTCCCTTCAAAACGATCAAGGAGTATATTAGGCTTCTGAAATGTCATTAAACACTAATTTGTCTTAGAACCTTTTTAGTTGAACTTGACTTATGGCCTATTAAGTGGCTAGCTTTGAAATTGATCGAAGTTAGTTATCCTCGAGGAATATTTTGATCGGCCGCTCGAGCGCCGTATTGAGATGTTACCTCCAAGGATCGTAGAACCCGAATACTATTCTAGGACAGGTTTTAACCAACTCAACTTCAGTGGGGAGGGTATCACCTATCAGCTCCATGCAGGCCTTTAAGCCTAAGGCTATTGTTTGATTTGTTTTTGTGTGCCACATGTTTGACATCATAAGCATCATAAGCATATCATTTTCTCACTAAGCACTTCAAGGATCAAAGAGTTTACCTTTGTTTATTTTACAGGTAATGGCTCCCGCCACCAGAGATTATATCCGAATCAACATCTCAACGGTACCATCTGAACCAAAAGACTTAGTATCAGAATTCCCCAGGAATGTTCAGTTCACTGAAAGGCATGGTCACCTACTCCATTTGGTTACCTCAAAATTTGAAGAAGACATGATACAGGTCCTGTTCCAGTTCTTTGACCCTGAACATCATTGCTTTACCTTTCCAAATTACCAGTTAGTACCCACTTTGGAAGAGTTCTCTGAACTAATTGGATTACCTGTTCGAGATCAATTACCTTTCACTGGTTTAGAAAGGATTCCAAAACCTGAAGTCATTGCTGCTGCTTTACATTCGCGAAAATCAGAAATTGAGTCCAATTGGGAAACAAAGAGTGGAGTTAAGGGTTTGCTTGCTAAGTTATTATTGGAAAAGGCTCGATTACTGCTAGAAAACAAAAGTTATCCAGCTTTTGAGGAGGTTATGGCCCTTTTGATCTATGGGTTGGTTTTATTCCCTAATCCCGACCAGTTCATAAGTGTACGCATCATCAACCTTTTCCTAACCCGTAACCCGGTACCAACATTGCTGGGAGACATTCTACATTCTCTACACACTCGTACCATGAAGAAACGAGGAACTCTTATGTGCTGTATACCACTACTGGCTAGGTGGTTTACGTTTCATCTTCCCCGATCAGTGTTAAGAAATGAACAAAGAATGCAATGGTCTCGCAGGATTATGTCTTTGTCTCATTCAGATATCCGGTGGAACAACTTCTTTCAAAGAGACATTACTATCATTGATCATTGTGGAGACTACCCTAATGTGCCACTCCTTGGCATCAAAGGGGGCATCACTTACAATCCCTCTTTGGCTCTACGCCAATTCGGATATGCAAGGAGCAACGGTCCTCATGACATGATTATCTGTGGCATTGTGTTTGATTACGAGAATGATTCTCATAGACACCGACGAAGGTTCATACATGCATGGGGCAGTGTCTATAGAATAGAAAGCAAAACTTTGGGGCAATGGAATTCTATCCCTATGGAACCTTACCTCAGATGGGTCCGTACTCATGCTCAGAAACTCATCATGCCATATCCCGCCATTCTACCCGTGACTATTGAGCCAGAGGTCGAAGGAGACGAACCCCAAGTTATTTTACACCCGGATATGCCAACTGACCTAAAAGAGTTACAAAAATCTTGGGTTCAACTAAAAGAGGAAAGAGACACCTTCAAAGCACACTGTCAAGACTATGAGAGAAGGATATTGGAGCTCACCTGACAGCTTCAAGAAGAACAGCAGATCAACACATTCCTGGGGGCAAAGAGAAAGCGTCCATGGGAGACCTGAGGGATCATTTATTTCCTTTATTTCTGTTTTGTAAGCCCAAATGAGGCAAAGAAAAAAAAAGAAATAAATTGATTAACTAATGTTTGTTTCTTCTTTGTTTTAACAAATCTAAACTCTAAGATCCTTGAAAACATTGCACACATATTTCATTCATATACATTGCATATACATTTCATTCATATACATTGCATATACATTTCATTCATATACATTGCATCCATTCATACACGTTGCATAACAGGTTCACATGACAGATTTCTCATCTCCTCGCTGTTTATTTCAGTCAGAAGAGATGGAATCTGAGACAAGCATCAAGAATCTCGAAGCACAGAATGCCTAAGTTCAAGTGGCAATTCTGGAACTGGCAAAGGGGCAACAAGAACTGAAAGCCCTGATAATCAAGAAGAAAAAGAAGCCCAAAGGATCTGTAGGCTTGAGTCACCTGAAAAGGAAGATCAAAATCCCAGTCAAAAAGTTCAAAAAGCCACCGATCCCTGAAACAGTCGGTGATGATGAACAAGGAGACAATCACAGCAACCAGGGTTCTGCTAAACCCTCTCTCTCTTCTAATGAAGAAGATGATCATTCTGGAGACGAACCAGATGACGACAAGTATCAGCAGCTGGAAGAACGTATGAAAGCTATGGAGATACAAAAAATACTTGGCTTAGATTTCAATGATCTGGGGCTCATCTCGGATGTTGTTATCCCTCCAAAATTCAAAGTTCTTGTCTTTGCAAAGTACGATGGAGTTTCTTGCCCAAAACTACATCTGAGGTCCTATGTAAGGAAGATACAACCTCATACAACAGATAATAAATTGTGGATTCACTTCTTCCAAGAAAGTCTGTTGGGTACACAACTCGAGTGGTACTACCAGCTGGAAAGTACCAAGGTTCATACTTGGGAAGAATTAGCTGCTGCTTTTTACAAACAGTACCAATACAATGCTGATCTTGCACCAACCCGTACTCAACTAAGGGGCATGTCCATGGCACCAAAAGAAAGTTTCAAAGGATATGCACAAAAGTGGAGAGATATGGCTGGAAGGGTTCAACCACCCTTATCTGACCGCGAGTTGGTCGACATGTTCATGGGCACTTTAACTGGCCCTTTCTACAGTCATTTGCTGGGAAGCTCATCATCAGGTTTCACTGACCTGATATTAACTGGAGAACGTGTCGAAAGTGGCATTCAAAATGGAAAAATTCAAATAGGCTCCTCCTCTGGTACTACAAAAAGGCCCATCAGCGGGAGAAATGAGGTCAATACAATGCAAATTCAGAAAGGTCGCAAGAATGAGCATCACCAATCTGTAGGGGCAGTTCTGATTTCCGCATCTGCACCTCAAAAAGATCAACAGCCAAAATATACGCGTCGACCAGATGCGCCAAGAAGAAATTTCACCAGAATCAACATGCCAATCTCTCAGGCGTTGCAGCATTTGTTAAAAGCAGATCTGATCACATTAAAAGATCCTCCAAAGAATGTCAACACTTCCTCTCCGAGTTATCGCCCCGATGCAACATGTGCGTATCACTCAAATTGTCCAGGACATGACGCAGATCACTGTTGGGCCCTGAAAAATAAAATACAAGATATGATAGATGCTGGGGAAATTGAGTTCGATCCTCCAGAAACCCCAAACATCATCACTGCACCTATGCCAAAGCATGACAAAACTGTTAACGCTATCCTGGACACTGTTTACATCTATGATGTGAACGAATTATCAACTCCACTCTTCGAAGTCAAAGGAAAACTAACCCAAGCTGGTTACTTTCCAGGATGTGACCCCGATTGCTTTTATTGCTCATACCTGCCCAATGGTTGTGAAAATCTGAGAATGGGAATTCAAAAGTGGATGGATCGCCGTATCATTATGTTTGAGAGGCTCCCTTCTATGGACGTGTTATGCGAAGTCTTTGCAAACGGGATGAGAATAGAGGATGTCTCAGTGATCTCCAGCTTACCATTCAAAATCTCTGCCAAGGCTCCGTTCAAAATTTCTGCTACACTCAAAGTGGCATCAATAGTCATTGCTAGTCCAACTCCATTTCCATACTCCTCAGACAAAGTTGTCCCATGGGGTTACGACACTAATGTTTATGTCCATGGAGTTAAGCAGGGTACCTCGACTGAAGAGGCCGTAAAGTTAACTACTCCAACTGTGGATAACATTGTGGGTACCAGCAAGATCACAAGAAGTGGAAGAATCTTTTCACCAGAAATTTCTCCAAATGTTGTTGCTGGTCCAGTCCGAGTCCCAGTTCCTAATCAAGATGACAGCGCTCGAGGAAAAGAGCCACAAGTTGAACAAGTTCAAACCCCGGTGGAGATCACTGCTGAGGATCCATCAAAGCAAGAAATGGAGGAAATATTGAAAATCATCTGCAAGAGTGATTACAATATTGTTGAGCAACTGGGGCACACCGCTTCAAAAATCTCAATGCTATCTCTGCTAAAATATTCAGAAGCTCATGCCAAAGCTCTAATGAAGTTCCTGAAAGCTGCGCATGTGCCTCAAGAGATCTCAGTCGACCAATTTGAGAATTGTGTTGCCACTTTAACCGTGAACAATGGTCTCGGTTTCTCTGATGTTGATCTAACCCCTGCTGGAAAAAATCACAACAAAGCCCTACATATCTCCATTGAATGTAATGGCACCACTCTATCTCATGTGCTGGTAGATAACGGTTCTTCTTTGAACGTGTTACCGAAAACAGTACTAGAAAAGCTTGACTTCGAAGGAATTGTGTTAAAACCAAGCGATGTTGTGGTAAGAGCCTTTGACGGGTCAACAAGAACGGTATACGGAAAAGTGAATCTCCCAATCAGAGTGGGTTCTCAGATCTTTGATTCTATCTTTTACGTAATGGAAATTCACCCAGCCTATTCCTGTTTACTTGGACGCCCTTGTATACATGGGGCAAACGCTGTAACTTCTACCCTGCATCAGAAGTTGAAATATCCAGTAAAAGGAAAGATTGTCACAGTCTATGGCGAAGAGGAATATGTGGTTAGTCACCTAAGCAATTCCAAATATGTTGAGTTGGAGGACGAATTCATCGAAACTCCCTGCCAATCTTTTGAGGTGGTCTCTCTAGATGTATCTACCACCAAGCATATTCCTGCTACTCCAACTACAACTATGGCTTCTCTCAAAGATGCCAAAGCTGTGATTGAACAAGGTGATTGCACAGTATGGGGGCAGCTTCCCGATATACCCTACAAGTCCGACAAGCTAGGCTTGGGCTATGATAGTGGAAATCAAAAGAATGATCAAAGTCCTCGTTCTGGAGGATTAATGTCACACTTCGTCAGCCAAGAAGTAAACGCCATTGAAGATGAAGGAGTGTTCTTGAACCATATCATTCAGCCATATCCAGATGAAATTCCACCCATCTCCATGGGCATGTGGGATGCTGTGGGAGAACCAAGTGGCGGGTATAATTATCAGTATACCGCACCTCAGAATTCTTATATTGCTATGGAAGACATTACCCCGACTGGATGGGGTGATCAATTTGAAAATGGCAAAAGTTTCACAAGTCCCGTCGCTGAGCAATATCAAAACTCACCCAAAGAAGTATGGGATACGCTAGGAGAACCCAGTGGCAAATATGACTATATGGTGAAATATTCCGCTCCTCCGAGCTCACAAATTGCTATGAAGGACATTGTCCCAACTGGATGGGATGAACATTACGATGACAATTTCACTCTTGAAGAAGCCAGGGGAATACCAAATAACGAGGGTTGCTTTCTGTCAGAATACACTCCTCACCAGGATACACAAGTCTCTATTCAAAACATCATCCCGACTGCATGGGACGGCCTTATCGAGCATCTTGCTCATCCAACAGAGATATCTCAGCCTGGGCTCTCGTATCCAGCAGAGTATATCGCTTATCCCGAAAGATCACCGGCTCATTTTCCCAATAATGAAATCAATGTTGTGGAAGATGAAGAAGACAACTGCCAATGGAATAGCTGGATACTCCCTGTTCACAACAATGGATTGAACAACTGGAAAGCTAAGGATGTGATCTCCTTTGACCAGGAGTAAATGCCATTTCCTGTTTTCTTTGTGTATATTGTGCAAAGATAAAAATGGTTCTTGAACTATCGAACAATGAGCTTGAAAGCCGTGTGCCTTGCCCGAAGCGCACTGGTCCTTTTATAAGGGCTTATCATATCATGATCATGTGCATTCAATAAAATCATGGGACGCTTGCATATTTAAATTTTGTGATCCTTTTTCTTTCTTTCTTTGTTTTCAAATAGCTATGTTTTTTTCACACACACTCACATAAATAAAATGCAGATTCACATACACTTTGGATCCAGTCAATAACGATTCTGCTATTGCCCGTCATGACTTTGAAAATCCGATCTACCAAACTGAGGACGAAAGTGAGGAAGATTGTGAAGTACCAAGAGAACTTGAAAGGTTGCTAGAACAAGAAGACCAGGCCATACAACCTCATGAGGAACCAATTGAGGTTATCAACTTGGGCAGCAACGAAGAAAAGAAAGAAGTCAAAATAGGGGCTGATTTAGAACACAGCATCAAGCAAAGACTGATTCAAATGTTGCGAGACTACGTCGAGATATTCGCCTGGTCCTATGAAGATATGCCAGGCCTTGACACGGACATTGTAGTTCATCGCCTGCCAATCAAAGAAGGTAGTACACCAGTCAAACAGAAACTACGAAGGAGTAGGCCTGATATGTCAAAAAAGATCAAAGACGAGGTTGAAAAGCAATTCAATGCCGGATTCCTGAAAGTTGTAAGTTATCCTCCTTGGATAGCTAACATCGTGCCTGTACCTAAAAAAGACGGGAAAGTCAGAATGTGCGTAGACTACAGAGATCTGAACCGGACAAGCCCCAAAGATGATTTCCCTTTACCACACATCGATGTACTGGTTGACAATACCGCACAATGCAAGGTATTCTCCTTTATGGACGGATTCTCAGGGTACAATCAAATCAAGATGGCACCCGAAGACATGGAAAAAACAACCTTCACAACACCCTGGGGAACCTTTTGTTACAAAGTAATGCCCTTTGGTTTAAAGAACGCAGGAGCAACCTATCAACGTGCAATGGTAGCACTGTTTCATGATATGATTCATCAGGAGATAGAGGTATATGTCGATGATATGATTGCAAAATCCAACACCGAGGAAGAACTTCTAGGTCATTTACACAAGCTGTTTGGCAGACTCAAGAAATACAGGTTGCGACTGAATCCAAATAAGTGTACCTTTGGAGTAAGATCCGGCAAACTCTTAGGTTTCATCGTCAGCAGCAAAGGTATTGAGGTTGATCCCGCCAAGGTCAAAGCCATTCAAGAAATGCCTATACCTCATACCGAGAAACAAGTCAGAGGATTCTTGGGATGTTTGAATTACATCGCCCGATTTATTGCCCACATGACTACTACTTGTGTGCCGATCTTCAAACTGTTGAAGAAAGATCAAGTGGAAAGGTGGAATGACAAATGCCAGGTAGCCTTTGACAAAATCAAAGAATATCTCCAAAAACCCCCAATCTTGTTACCACCTGTGGAAGGAAGACCTCTGATAATGTACCTAACTGTGTTAGAAGACTCAATGGGGTGTGTACTAGGACAACATGATGAATCCGACCGAAAGGAGCACGCAATCTACTATCTTAGCAAAAAGTTTACCGATTGTGAAACAAGATACTCACTACTCGAAAAAACTTGCTGTGCCTTAGCTTGGGCGGCTCGCCGGCTAAGACAGTACATGCTAAATCACACCACTTTCCTAATCTCCAAGATGGATCGTATCAAATACGTGTTCGAAAAACCTGCTCTCTCTGGAAGAATAGCAAGATGGCAAATGATCTTAACAGAATATGATATTCAATACACTTCACAAAAAGCAATCAAAGGAAGTGTGGTAGCTGATCATCTGGCTCATCAAGCAGTGGATGATTATCATGCATTGAACTTTGACTTCCCAGACGAGGACATTATGCTAGTCAATGACTACAAACAACCAGGACCAGAAGAAGGACCCGAGCCAGGATCCCGGTGGATTATGGTTTTTGACGGAGCTTCTAATGCACTTGGCAATGGCATCGGAGCTGTGATCATTTCCCCCGCAGGAGGTCATACACCATTCACTGCCAGATTATGCTTCAACTGCACTAACAATATAGCCGACTACGAAGCATGTATTCTGGGTCTTAAAGCTGCAATTGATCTAAGAATCAAGTTCCTAGAAGTCTACGGAGACTCGGCCTTGGTAATTTACCAAGTCAAAGGGGAATGGGACACGAAGCACCCGAATCTAATTCCTTACAAAGAATATGTGATGAGTTTGATTCCTTACTTCGAAGAAATCACTTTTGAACATATCCCACGCGAGGAAAATCAACTAGCTGATGCCTTAGCTACCATGTCGTCCATGTTTAAAGTCAGGTGGGACAACGAGGCGCCGATGATCACCATTTACAGACAAGATGAACCATCCTATTGCAATGAGATCGATACCGAAGGAGCAGAAGAAAAACCATGGTTCCATGAAGTAAAAAGATATCTCAAAGCTCAGGAGTACCCTGAAGGGGCATCCATTAACGACAGAAAGTTTCTAAGGAGATTTGCTGCCAAATTCTTTCTAAGTAATGGAACCCTATACAAACGCAACCATGACTCGACTTTACTTCGTTGTGTAAACAAGAAGGAAGCAGAACAGATCATGGGAGACATACACGATGGTGCCTTCGGTACTCATTCAAGTGGACATACAATGGCTAAAAAGATTTTAAGAGCAGGTTATTACTGGTCTACCATGGAAACAGACTGCCATCATCACTCCCGAACCTGTCACAAATGCCAGATATATGCTGACAAAGTACATGTACCTCCAGTTCCATTAAACGTCCTGACGGCTCCTTGGCCTTTTGCAATGTGGGGTATTGATATGATTGGAGAAATCAAACCTACTGCCTCCAACGGACATCGATTTATCCTGGTCGCTATTGACTACTTCACAAAGTGGGTAGAAGCAGCTTCATTTGCTTCTGTCACCAAGAATGTTGTGGCCCGGTTCATCAAATACAATCTCATTTGTCGGTATGGCATTCCCGAAAGGATCATCACGGACAATGGCACAAATTTAAACAATAGAATGATTACTGAACTCTGCACACAGTTCCAGATCAAACATCATAATTCTTCCCCATATCGACCAAAGATGATCGACGCGGTGGAAGCTGCCAACAAGAACATCAAGAAGATCATACAAAAAATGACAGTAACCTACAAAGACTGGCATGAGATGTTACCTTTTGCTCTTCATGGTTATCACACATCTGCGCGTACTTCAACAGGGGCAACTCCATTCTCCTTAGTCTATGGTATGGAGGCAGTTCTTCCAATTGAAATTCAGATTCCTTCCCTAAGGATTATGAAAGAAGCCGATCTAGACGAAGACGATTGGATTCAAACACGGTTGGATCAGATAAACTTGATTGATGAGAAGAGGCTCGCAGCTATTTGTCATGGTCAGCTATACCAAAAGCGTATGATCAAAGCCTTCAACAAAAAAGTCAAAAGTCAAGCATACCAAACTGGTGGCTTGGTTGTCAAACGCATCATCTTACCACAAGGTGATCCCAGAGGCAAATGGACTCCCACCTATGAGGGACCATTCGTAATCAAGAAAATATTCTCCGGCGGTGCCATGCTGCTTACCACCATGGAGGGCGAGGATTTCCCACACCCTGTAAATGCGGACATAGTCAAAAAGTACTTCGCTTAAAGAAAAGCTCGCTAAGTTGAAAACCCGAAAGGGCAACTTAGGCAAAAAAATTGAGCGTCTCGGTGGATTGAAAACCCGAAAGGGCGATCCAGGCAAAAGTTAGAGACCAAAAAAATATATAGCTATCCCGGTAGGCTGAAAACCTGAAAAGGCAGCCTAGGCAAAAGTTAGGGAATATGAGCGTACAACTATGTTCCGTTCAGCTGCCTACTCACTGTCAAGATTCAACACATCAAAGACACCGATCAGTCCAATTACTTTCTTCCAACAAGTGAGGGATGAGATGCTCGAAGACAGATTGGCAATAGCAGAATTGAAACTTGACCTGATCGTTTTCACATAGCTATTTATCTTTATAAATACTTTCCAAAGCATTATGGCAATTTCCTACTTCTAGGATTATTGTCTCCCTGTACTAACCAGCCTATCATGGCTCTTTTTCAAAAATCAATGCAGCTTAGGCTCAAAATCAACATTTTCACTTTTTCTGTTTTGAATACGTAAACGTCCCAATGATAATTTTGAATGAACATGTGCATTTGAATATGATTGATGTTTACCAGGAAAAACAGGAATAACATTCAGGTAATGTCCCAATCATCTGGACGTCATCCCATCAGAAGAAAAATCCCCAAGAGAAACACATTTCTCAGCAAATTCCTCAATAAGATTTTCTCTCCAAAAGAAGTCTTATCTCCCAGCAGGGCTGTTCCAGATCACCATCTCCAGAAGGTGTGATCTTCACACCAAGACTTGGTCAAATAGTGCATCAGAGGATTATGCATCTTCCTCATTCCCACTTAAAAGGGCATCAAGATCAGAACTTCCAAACTGCCTTTCACTCCCAAGCAGTAGTCGAAGATCCCTCAACAGAGCCCCATGGTTCTCAAAGAAGGTCCCCAGCCGAGGGTACTTAAACAAGACGAAAGATCATCAACAATCACAATACCTTCATGTCCAAATGACTAGCGGAAATTTACTTTCCCAACTAGAAGCTCGACACGCTCATCATATTCATACATCATACATCATATTCATACATCATATTCATACATCATATTCATACATCATACATCATATTCATACATCATACATCATACATCATATTCATACATCATACATTATGCATCATACGCATGTTTATACGCATATTCATACACAACATCACATGCATATTTCTCCTTTAGCTCGAGAATATCTTACATTACATGCATCATAAACATTGCATATCACTAACTTGATTTTTCAGGTAGACGGATATCTTCAACAAAGATGTTCTCAATCACATGCAGTGTTCACCTGAATTCCATGAACAGTTCTCTCAGATATAATCAAGCCGAAGATTCATTCTGATCACTTTTCAACTCAAAAACAACCATCGAAGATCTAAAGCTGATACCTCAGACGGTTCCAGAACGATCTACCATCGAAGATCTAAAGCTGATACCTCAGACGGTTCCAGAACGATCTACCATCAAAGATCTAAAGCTGATACCTCAGACGGTTCCAGAACGATCTACCATCGAAGATCTAAAGCTGATACCTCAGACGGTTCCAGAACGATCTACCATCGAAGATCTAAAGCTGATACCTCAGACGGTTCCACAATGATCAACTTCCAAAATCTAAAACGAAAAACTTTGGACAAGTTCTGTAACGATCATCCTCCTAGACTTAAAGCGGTAACCTTGGACGGTTCCGAAACAGTCAACACAAAGACTTTCAAATCCTTCATCAAGATATAATCAATGGATTCATTCTGATGAACAAACCATCAAATACATCTGCCAGATGGCATCTGAAGGCCCATCTCAGGTAATGTTTTGATATGCCAACAACATTTCTCAAACAACATTCAAATGCAACTTCCAACATCTCTTCCGATCAAGGTAAGTGCAAATTTTCAGGGCATCTAAATATTCAATCATCTTCTACCTTCAGATTTCAGACAATCTCTTCAGGTTTAAGAAGATTGAATAGGGGCAACTGTTATACCCCAAAATTTGCCCGCATCTTTTTTCAAGAAAACTCCAATCTAAAAATTAAGAATCTCATATAATCATGGATTTTTATTTCAATAAATATCCTGACATGTGAAATACTTAGTTTTTAGAATTTTACAGTATTTTGGCTTGCAGTTGAATTTATTCTTACGCAAACGCCAAATACTGTTTATTACTTCACACACGCTATTTATTTGATATTTATTTACAGATAAATAGTACTGACACTATTGGTACAGAGTTAAATCTTTTGCAGGCGCAGAATCAGGAAACTCAGACTGTACTGGTAACAAGTAGATTATTATTATCTTTTGTTTCCCACTAATTTTTGTACTATATTCCATTATTTTCAAAAATCTTTTCAAATCTCTTTTTCAAAAATCAAATCCTAACTTTATTCTATACATCTCTCTTTTTCCCAACACTATCATACACTATCTTTCAAATCTTACTTCCACTCAAATTTTCCTTTTGTACGGAATCACTTCATTCCCCAACGTCTCTATCCTTCTTTTCATTCTATAAATACCTCTCATTTTTCCATAAAAATTTCACATCAAATTCTAACTCATCTCTTAAATTCCTACTTCATATCCATTCTTTCTTCTTCCCCGTGTTTTCTTATGATCATCACCGTCGTGGTGGTAATCATGTCTTTCTTTTGTCTACATAGCCCAGAACACTGTGGACCTGGGATGCTTGCATTCCCAATCATCTACATGCTATTATTTGTAGCATGGGTTATCAATCGTAATTCTTAAAGTTTGCAGTATCTCTTATTTCTTAAATGTATCGTTTATTCGTCGTACTGTTCAATATAGTATGTAATATTTGTACTGTCAGTATTAAATGTTGTACTATTTGTCATAATGTTGCTTAATTATACAGATAATATTTTGTGTGTTTTCTGCCAGTCAAATATTCATTTTTCTGTGCATTAAATGATTTTCAGGGTTATTATCGGTAGTTTTGCTCACATACAGTAAAAATTAGTTATTTATTATGTCTGTGTTTTTTAACAAGTCATGTAAATAAACTTTCATTTTTCACATAAAACAAAAACAACAAAAAGAAAATTAACTTTGACTGTTGATTTTTCACTCTAACTGCTACATTAATACCTGAACAGTCAATTGACAGTCAAAATTGCTGACAGTACAATTCTCAGTGTTTTGTACCATCAATCAAATCAAACTTTTGCAATTTCAAAATTCCAAGATTTTTGTCCTAGAAGTCTTCTGAATATCACATGATTAGCAGAGACTCAACACTGCACAAAAATCAGGTACGTTTAACTGTCTCCTACACAAACAGTCCCTGACTAGGGTTTCTTGTTTTTACAGGAGAAACAAGTTTTTGAGACGTCAAATGGATTTCATGGACCTCCATATATCTCAAAGTACCATCACACAAATTTTCAGACTTCAATTCACTCAGACGCACTGTCAGCAGCTCAAACAGTCAACAGACGACCCGTTTGACCAAAAAAAGTCAACAGACAGTCAAAAATGAATTTTTTTGTCAACATCCATATTTTGTCAAAGGATTCATCATTTGATCATTGGATGATCATAATTCATCAAGGAAAGATCAAAAATCAACAAAACCCTAAGATTCAAAATTAGGGTTTTCTCCTAAAAAGTCAACTGAACTTTGACTGGCCATAACTCTCTCATCCTTCATCCAAAAAATTCAAACAAAAGCTCATTTTGAAGGAAATTCAATTATCTTTCAAATGCAATTGATCCCATGGTCATTACATTCACCATTTGAAAAATATGAACAAAGACATTACAGGTCATTTTCAAAGTCAACAAAAAGACACTTTTTTCAAAAGGACACACAAGGAGCATCAAAAATCATTTTGACATGAGCCCAAAGAAATTGGTTAGAGGACTCTTTGAGGTTTCCAAAAAGTGAAATATCTCCTTCATATGACAAAAATTGAGGGATTTACACCTTGTTGAATTTGGCTAAATTTTGGGAAAATACATAAAACCAACATTGCTCAAAAATGTATTTTTTCCAAATGGGGCCAAGTTTTCATGGTTCAAACATGTTTTCCATGATATTATGGGCCTCCCACGACCAATACAAAGCCCACACCATTTTTATCCATTTTTGGCTTAATTTTATCTTATTTTAAGATTAAATGAAAAAAGAAAATGGAAGGATAATGGATAGCTTAGTTTCTAAGCATGAGTCATCCAAGAATCTTCAATTTTCTGCAGAAGATTGAGGTACAAGGCAAGAGCATTGAAGAGAAGCAAGACTTGGTCAACAATTCAAAGGTTTTAATATAAAAAAATCAAGAATTCAACAAAGGCAACAAAAGGCTTCTTGGCTTCAATTCGAAGCACAACATAGCCTATATAAAGGCTATAACACTTCACAAATAAGAGAGCACGAAATCAGAGCCAAACTTCTGCTTGTAACACACTTGTAATCACTTAAATTTTTCAAAGAAATTTCAAATTCGAATTTTGAATTCAAGTCAGTTTCCATACAAACTAAACATTCAAACACCTTCCTCAAGCATCACTGAACATATTCCAATCATTTCCAAGTCTTGAAACTCACTGAACCAAGTACTACAGGTCACGATTGGTTCGAACTAAAATCAACTTGTATCTCATAATCCACGCATGCTTAGCAAGATGTAGACATATATTTGAACTTAGTTTGATGTGTAGATCATTTCTGGAAGTTTAATTGAGTTTTGGATGCTTGTACACGAATCTACCATTTTAGGGTTTTCTAGTTCAAATTTAGGGTTTTTAGTTAGAGCCAAAATTAGAACAAATTAAGGGCATGGTTGAATTCAGTGGAACAAGACGAATTGAATGGACCTATCGCGCCTAATTTCTATGCACGTTTACCCCTATTCGCTATTTTTGCAGATTTAGGGTTCATCAATTACAACGCTTTTGCATAAAAGCGCTGTTAAAAGTGGTGTCTGGAGGTTGAAGATGAAGACGTGTCCTCACCCCATTGGTTCACACGCGCGCGTTTTTTAAATTTAATTTTTCTAATCCAGTGTGCTGCAGGTATATCACGTGTCACACGCCTTCAGGCCTTCCACCATCTGATCTCATTAATCTCCTCATCCAACGCTCTAACCTTGCCAGTCCATGCTATAGACTCTATTACCCACCACATTTGATCACTGCTTATTTATTTTTCTATTTTATTTTAATTTTCTTGCAAAATTAATTAAAAATAGTTTCAAAAATCCAAAAAATACACAAAAAATATTTTTAAGTTTCTAAAATAATATTTTATTTTCTAACATAAAAATATTTTATTTTTCTTCATAATTTCAATATTTTGCATAATTAATTAGTTTATACTTATATATTTTCTTTTTAATTATTTTAACCAATCAAAAAATCATAAAAAATTTGTTCTTCATATTAAATATTGTTTATATATTATAAGCTAATTTTGTACATATTTTGAATAATTTTCTCTTTAAGTTTTAATTATTTGTGTAATTATTTGCATAATTATGTGTTAATTAACTTAATCAATTTCAAATCAATTTCAAAAATTCAAAAAAAATTAGTTTTGTTTTAAAATTAATTAGCAAACATTTTTAACATATTTTGAACTTAAATTTTAGGTTTAAATTTTATTTCCATCTTTTTCTCATTTTAATTAAATTAATCATGCATTAATCATAATTAAAATAAATCATCAAAAAATCCAAAAAACATTTCTTTTATTTTCTTGCTATTTAAATTCATAGATAAATGTATAGGTTGTCAAATCTATGTAAATAGGCGTAGTTTACATTTCCTGCACAATCGATGTAATAGCAAAGATTTACTTTCCGCATTTTACATTTCCGCATTTTAAATTCCAGCACATATAAACTGCGTGTATGTCAAAGATAAAATTGAACCGTTAGATCACTAACTTCAAAAGATAAAATATCTGAATTCAAACACAATCACACTTGCACCTCTTAAGGTATTCCCTTCTCATTCTTTTTCAAAATCAAAGTCAAATTCTACTGTTTCGAGTACAAAATCGAACCTTTTGTTTATATCCGGTGAAAGGATAGATTTTTAAAGGAAATAGGATAAAGACCTTATAACTCAGGGTAGACCTCCTAATTTGCTTGCTCAAATCAAAACAAACAAAATTCTCATACACTGTTGTTTTTCAAGATAAAACTTTCCAAAAAGACAATACTTTGTATATATCCAAACAAGGATCATTACGAAGTTAACGTTCTTTTTTCAAAAAACATCTTTTGAAAGATAAAAACACTTTGTATAAATCCGCACAAGGATCATTACAAAGTCAATTTACAAAGGTATTTCAAACCACATATGAGCATTTTAAAGCAATTGAAAAGTGATCGAAAACAAGTGAGCTAAGCAAACTAAAGAGCCCATGGATAACCATGGATACAAAGGGTGCTAACACCTTCCCTTTGTATAACCTACCCCCTTACCCAGAATTTCTTAAAGGTCTTTTTTCTGTTTCTTTTATAAACCTTTCCTTAATTGGATAAAATAAAAGGTCGGTGGCGACTCTCTGAATTTTCAAAATGCAAATGCAGAAACAATGAAAAGAGTCAGTTCACGTATCTCTCCGCGAGAGGTATGGCCGAAAACGGAGGTCCACAGCACCTTTATTGCATAAGTGGTTTATTTCGCACTTATCCCGTTCCACGATAAAGAATGAAGAAGGTTGGACTTGGGCTCAAAGAATCATAAGGCTTTCTTACGACGATGTTATTTGGAATCCAAAAGAGTTTGAAGGAGCCCATTTGTTTGATAGTTGTGGAGATTTTCCAAATATACCTCTTCTTGGTACTCGAGGAGGAATAACTTATAATCCCATCTTAGCTCGGCATCAATTTGGTTTCGCTCTAAAAAATAAGCCCCGCTCCATATACCTCACTGCGGAAAACTTTGATTATGATTCAGACACAACCGGAAAGAAGAAGTTGTTCATCAGAGCTTGGTCCAAGGTGAAGAAAGTAGGGGCAAGAGAATTGGGATTAAGGAACTACACCCCTTCAGATCTTTATTTCAGATGGATTTATGATCGAGTGGTCGAGTATTGCATACCATATCCATCTGATACTCCTATAGTTCCAAGGATTACTCCTCCAGTCATTCCGATAGAAGTGGAGCCTTGTGTACCTGCTCCAGACTGTTGCTTGCTTAAGACAAGAAAAAGATGATCTCGAAAGACGCTTACTTGAGGATGAAGCAGAAAAAGCAGTAATGGCGGCCGATGCTAAAGAGCATGATAGTATACTTGACTATTTCTCCCGTAAATGGAAGATTGAGGATTTCGTCTCTCCAGATCAGATACAATCATGGTAAGAAGAGATTGATAGACTCGTCCAAGAAAGAAACTAGATGATTAAAGCTCACAAAGAGGAGATCAGATGTTTAAAGAGAAAGTGTCGACTCAAAGACTCGTTTCTATTATTTTCATGTTATATTTTATTTTATATATTTTCAGCACCTTTTGATGTAACTATTAGTTTCATAACATTATATTTTTACAAGAGAATTAATATTTTGCTTTTATTTTAATATGTGTTAAAAATCCTTTAATTCCTTGAAAACATTGCATACGCATAATCATACCATTCATAAACATTATATCATAGGTTTTATAAAGCAAATACCTCATCTATCCGCTGTTTATTTCAGTGAGAAAATGGATCTTGAACAATCTGTCAAAAATCTCCAGGCTCAGAATGCTGAGTTCCAAGCTTTGATTCTGAATTTGTCCAAGGGGCAAGACGAGCTGAAATCCCTCTTGACTAAGAAGAAGAAAGCTAAGAAACCTAAAGGGGTTCTCAACCTGGGAAGAAGATTCAAAGGCCCTCCCAAAAAGGCGGAAGAAGCTGAAATTCCCAAAGATGAGGAAGAAGAAGATGATGATGCTAGTGTCAAGACCAATGCTGGAAGTAACATAGGTTCTGCTAATCAAGATGATGATGAAGAGAACTATTATCATGACGAAGACTATCCTGATGAGAAGTACAGACTGCTAGGGGAACGGTTGAGAAATATGGAAATTCAGAAGGTACCTGGGCTGGATTTTGAGGAACTAGGGCTCATCCCTGGAGTCATTATCCCTCCAAAGTTCACAACGCCAACTTTTTCTAAGTATGATGGAGTCTCTTGCCCCAAGATGCATCTGAGATCGTATGTGAGGAAGATCCAACCTCATACTGAAGACAAAAGACTATGGATTCATTTCTTTCAAGAGAGTTTGTCTGGGAATCAACTGGAATGGTACTACCAGCTGGAGAGTGGTAACATTCGCACCTGGGAAGCCATGGCTGCTGCTTTCTACAAGCAATATGAATATAATGCTGGCCTCGCACCAACTCGCATGCAGTTGAAAAGCATGTCTATGGGACCTAAGGAAAGTTTTAAGGAGTATGCTCAGAAGTGGAGGGATCTAGCTGGAAGAGTTCAACCTTCCCTGACTGATAGAGAATTGGTGGACATGTTCATGGGTACACTAACTGGGTCGTTCGATAGTCACTTGCTGGGCAGTTCTTCATCTGGTTTCACCGGTCTCATACTGACTGGAGAACATGTTGAGAGTGGTATTCGAAGTGGGAAGATTCAAGTAGGCGCCACTTCTAGTTCTGCAAAGAAGCCATACCATGGAAGAAATGAGTCTAATTTTGTTCATAGTAAGAGGGGCCGTAATAAGAATGATCAGAATCAGTCTGTTGGAGCCATTTTAATCTCTACACCAACACCTCAACTGGCTCCCAGACAAGGGTATCAGCACAAGACAAACAGACCGAGAAGACAATTCACCCTGATTAACATGCCTTTGTCTCAAGCCCTACTACATCTATTGAAGGCTAACTTTGTCACCCCGGGGGATCCTCCAAAGATTGTCAACACTGCAAATCCAACTTACGATCCTAAAGCTACATGTGCTTATCATTCCAATGCTCATGGGCACCATGCAGACAATTTTTGGGCCTTGAGAAACAAAGCCCGAGACATGATAGAAGCTGGTGAAATCGAGTTCGACACTCCAGAGACTCCTAATGTTATCACTACCCCTATGCCAAAACATGACAAAACCGTTAATGCTATCATGGACACGGTCCATGTCTATGATGTGAGGGATCTGTCAACTCCTCTCCCATATATCAAGAGAAAGTTGCTGCAAGACGATTTATTTCCGGGTTGCGATCCAGATTGTTATTATTGTGCATCCCAACCCAATAGTTGTGAGAACCAGAAAAGAGGTATTCAAGGCTGGATGGATCGTCGTACCATCAGGTTTGAAAAGATCCCCTCTATAGAAAACTTGTGCGATGGTTTCTCTCGTGGCTTAAAGATTGAAGATGTATCAGTGATTTCCAAAGCTCCACTAAAGAACCCAACCAAGGCTCCATTCAAGATTTCTGGTGAACCCCGCGTGGCTCCGTTGATCATCACTAAGCCTGGTCCAATCCCATATTCTTCTGATAAGGCTATCCCTTGGAACTATGGTGCCGAGGTCTATATTCTGGGAGTTAAACAAGGACTTATATCTGACAAGGTTGCTGAAGACACTAATCTGGATGTGGGTAATATTGCCAGAACTAGTAAGGTGACAAGAAGCAGAAGAGTGTTTTCTCCAGAGATCTCTCCAAACACCACTGCACCTGATGGCACCCCTATTCCTAATCAGAATGCTGATACCCGAGGAAAAGGACCGCTGCATGGACCCGTCTAGACACCAGTTGAGGCTATTACTGAAAATTCGTCTCCTGAAGAGGCAAATGAGTTCTTGAAGATCATCCACAAGAGTGATTATGACATTGTTGAACAGATGGGGAATACTCCTTCCAAGATCTCTATGTTGTCACTCCTAAGTTGTTCCAAGATTCACGCTAAGGCTATGATGAAGTTTCTAGAGGCTTCCCATGTGCCACAAGAGATTTCTGTCACACAACTCGAGAATTATATTGCAAACCTGACGACAGATAACTACCTTGGGTTTTCTGATGCTGATCTAAGTCCTAGTGGAAAGAATCATAACAAATCTCTATATATATCCATTGAATATGGGGGCACCACTCTAGCTCACGTATTAGATGACAATGGTTCATTTTTGAATGTACTACCCAAGTTGGTGCTGGACAAACTCAACCCTGAAGGAATCATGCTGAAATCCAGTGATGTGATAGTAAAAGCTTTCGATGGTTCAATGAGTACTGTATATGGCGAAGTTGAGCTCCCGATCAAAGTAGGTTCCCATACTTTCAACATTGTGTTCTATGTGATGGACATTCATCCCGCTTATTCCTGTCTACTTGGGCGTCCTTGGATACATGGGGCAAATGCTGTGACATCAACTCTCTATCAGAAACTAAAATATCCGGCGAAAGGCAAGATTGTCACTGTGTATGGCGAGGAAGAATATGTGGTGAGCTTCATAGATGAGACCAAGTATGTTGAATTCACTAGAGAAGCTTTTGAATCTCCCCGTCAAGCGTTTGAATTGGTCCCTCAAGTGGTTCCTGAGACTAAACCCATCAATGTTGTTCCTAAATTTACTAGAGTTCCTCCTACAATGGCTTCCCTGAAAGATACTAGGGCTGTGGTAGAAGAAGGTGGTTGTACTATCTGGGGGAAACTCCTTGATATTCCTTATAAATCTAACAAATGGAGTCTAGGCTGCACTACTAAAGATCAAAGTGGAGAACGACATCCTCATCTAGAAGTTTTGAAGTATCATTTCATCAGCACAGGAGTCAATGCCATTGGAGAAGATGAAGATAATTGCAACCTAGACAAGTGGATCTTTCCTACATCAGACAAAGGGATAAACAACTGGAAGACTGAAGACATTGTCTCTATCTCCTATAGTCAGGAGAAATTTCCGTTCTTAGTTTTGTTTTGCTTTCCTTTATGTTTTACAATTTTAATTTCTGTATTTCAATAAACAATAAACTTTAAAACCGTGTGTCTTGCCCGAGGCACAACGGTCCATTGTTAGGGCTTGTCATTTCATAAGCATATTTTCATTCAATAAAACATTGGAAATTTCGTATTCAAATTGTGTGTTCGCTTTTTATTTTTCTTTACTCTTCTATAACTATGTGTTCTTACACACACCCATAATTTCAGATGCTACGAGACAATGTTGAGATATTTGTAACACCCCATAATCTCAGTTTATTAATTTAATTTGGATTTAAATTAAATAATTGGAATCTTAGTATTTTATTTGGATCTAATTGGAGAATGATGGAATAAGAGCTATTGGGCTTGTGGTGTGATGTTGGTAAAAGAGATGTGCTAATTGGTTAGGCCTTTTACTAAGTTATATTCAATTTATTTTATTTTCATAAAATAAGAAAAAGAACCAATTGGAGAGAAAAAGGAAGAACCCGTGAAAGAGCAAGAGAAGAGAAGAGGAGCAAGGAGGAGGAAAACCCTAAAGCTCAAGGAGAATCAAGAATTTGGCTAAGGTAAGGGGTGATTACTCTAATTATATAGTATTATGATTTTGATGATGATAGGATTGAATTAAGGAATTAGAATCCCTATTTGGGTGTTAGGTTTTGTGAAATCCCAACACTGACATGTATGATTTGATGAATTGCTTGCAATTGATGATGTAGTATTGTTACATGGTGTTATGGTTTGTTGTTTGTGTATTAGAATCATGTATTTGGAGTATTTTGATGTTATTGATGATCAATTTCGTAATGGTATGAGTTGGTATGTGTTTGGGATACATGAAAGCCTTAAAAATCATGTTTTTCAGCTACTGGGTTCGTGGGAACCGGTTCCCATGTGGGAGGAACCGGGTTCCACTGTGTTAGAATGTTAAAAATGGAATTTTTGGGTCCAGGAACCAGTTCCCATGTGGGACGAACCGGGTTCCAGTACAAATTCCAGCAGCACGTTTTGAAAACTGTTCTAACTTTAAAAGCTTCTAATTTTCAAACCGTAAGTCCGTTTTATACGCCGTTTTGGACGTTGTTCCTTAAATTGAATGCTTTACCATATGAAATAAAGAAAACAACAATAACTTGATTTTATTTTGAAAATGTATCGTTTTCTTCAAATGTGGTTTATTCTTGTTTTGCATAGTTGATGAGGTGCAATGAATTGTTGTGTGCATAATTGAATAGGTGTGATGATGTGTGTTGTTATAATGTGATTGCTTTTGCTTGTTATGCAAATGGATGTTGTTCGTGGTAAATATGGTTATCATGTGTTTTGATGAATGATGATGCAGATGGATGTTATTCATGGTAAATGTTGTTATCATGTGTTTTGATGAATGATGATGATTGATTTGTTTTTGAATGATGCATGATACATGTACATACTTATTGTAACGTTATTGGTAAGATGTGATAAAGCGATGTTAAGCATCGGATTGGTGATGATATAAGTATGTGACATGTGTGCATTCATTCATGAATCATTTGCATTGGAAGGCTAATTCCCATTGTGCGGAGATTAGCAGGCAGTCATCGTGTGCCCATGTGGGGTGTGAGCGATGAGGCAGTAGTCGTGTGCCCATGTGGGGTGTGAGCGACTAGAGGGCGGTATCAAAGAGAGAATTCCTGTGATGTGATTCACGAATTTTGGTACCACATGCATAAGAGTCTGCATGGTCTTTGTATAAATTGTGACATGTCAGGATGAAATCCGGTGTTATGATTGTGTGGTGTTATTGGTGCATACTTGTGACTTGTGCTTGTGATTTGTATGAATTGATAAATCTGAATATGCTAAGTAGGGTGTATAATTGCTTATGAAATTCTATATCTGATGATTTATAATGCTATTTAATTATGATGTAGTCTCACCCGTACTTTGATGATTTCAGATTGAAGTAGTGGCTTAAGAGATCGGTGAGGATGACTCGTAGAGTTTATCCGGTTATGTTGGATCGTGTCGGTCATGCTTTGATTTGTAACACTGGGATCGATAGTCTTAGAGTTACTTGTGATTCATTGTTTTGCCATTATTGGTTTATGTACCGTTGATTTTATCGAAGATGTTTTATAACATTGTTGAATGAGTTTCCGCTGTGCTGAAAATGTGTTTTAATATTTTTGAATTATTTCTAATAAAGCATGACAAACGACTTGGGGTTTTCTTTATATTATTAATTGTAACATCCTTTTTGTATGATTACTCTGATTATTATTATATTTTCCGCGGGGCTTTTAGAAGGGTGTTACAATAGTGGTATCAGGGCAGGTCGGTCCGTCCGGCCAATTGTCGAGTCAGTTGAGTTGCACGACAGTTGAATACTGTCGACATATTATCCCTTAGTACGCGACATGTGAGTGAATCACTGTCGGTACTTGGTTGTTTGTTGCGGAAGTTGGTATGAAACAAGTGGGGGAGAAGCTTCGCTTCTCGGTTATGTTTCAGTTGTAAGATGATTGATTCAGTAGGCTGTTGTTGGCAACAACGCAAGCGTTGTTGGAGTTGTTGTTTTCCGAATCGAAGGTGACTTGAAATTAGGGCTTGACTGGTAGTTAAGTTGGAACATATGGAAGGAAAATGATTAGAGGTAATTGATGATTATTTGTAGGAGAGGAAATTAGGAAGTTGCAACATATCAGCTCTGCTGAGGGGCTGCGAAGTTGTCAGTTGAGTAGTTGTGCGTCTCAGAAGAGGTTCAGTTGTGAGTTTGCAAAGAGGACTGTTGTCGTAATGTTTCAGAAATCGCACTTCGGCAATGGGATGTGTTGCTCAAGTTATAAGAATGTTTGGAAGTGAAGATATATGATAAGGGGCTGTTTGGAATATGATCGAGTTGAAGAGAATGAGTTTTGGAGTGAAATTTTCGTAAGCAAAACGCAGGAAAATTGCTGAATAGCTGCAGAACTTCGAAAATTCATAACTGGAGTTCTGGACATCCGATTTGAGTTCCGTTTGAAGCTTCGGAAAGCTAAAGAGATTAACTTTGTTATAAAAATGGTTGCAGCAGCTGTAAATATTTAATTAAGACAGGATGATGTTGGAAAGAGGTGAAGTTGCGGTTACGCGTGCTCTTAGAACTAGACTTGTTTGTTGGTACTGCACGGGATGTCAGTGTCAGAGTTGAACAGATTGAAGGAATAATTAAAAGGTTTGTTGAGAAGCAATTTTAGGAATTAAGTGCACCATTTTAGGAGTGTTGGAAATATCATTTAAGGTGTCACTGCATGGCGTCAGTGTTGCAATTTCGGACAACGATTGGAAAATTCTTATCTTGAGATCCGAGTGTCTGATTTAAGTGTCGTTTGGGGCATTGAGAAGCTGACTTAATAACCATGATAAATGTTGTTAGTTGATATTTAAAACTTGTTTGAAATGTGTTCCCATTATAAAAACAGAGCCGTGGGAATTTTGGGCTGTTGGGATCCGGTTCCCAGATAGAGACAACCCAGTTCCCCATAGTAAGAATCAGAGGCAAGTCATGGGAAGCAGACAGGAACCGGTTCCTGTGTGGGAGGAACCGGGTTCTACAGTGTGTTTTTGGAAAATTGTTTTTACTTTAAAAACCCATTACTTTTGGTCCTATGAGGAGATATTCTGAAGTCGGTTAAGGAAGCGCAAAACTTGTTGAATAGGAATGCCTACTACCGTGATTGTTTGAAACAAAATTGAGTAGAATTTGTTGTTGAGGAATAAGTTGATGAGATATTCGGCAATAAAGATGATTTGAGTACCGATGGATTTTAGTGATGAGTGAATTAGTAGGAAGGGTGAAATAAGTTTTAGTACGGTTGAAGTCGTATTTATGATGCCAAAGCAACGACATGTATAGGAGAAGAATTGTAGAGGATTTTTTACACCTATTGGAGTGAGGAAGACTTTGTTGAGATTCCGAGTGGAATGATACTTGGACGCGAAAAATGTCATGGGATTTAGAGTGAAACCAGGAGTATGAATGTTGTCGCGGTCTTTTGCTAAGATGAGGATTTTGATTTGGAACGAGAATAAATAGTAATGTACGAGTATATAAGTGACTATGAAGTGGATTGTGTAAAATGTTTGGATGTTGGTATCTCACCTACAAGATCTAATGAAAGGGAAGTGTGTAAGTTGTAAAGACTCAAGGTGAATTATCGAGCTATGACAATGTTAAAGAGTTTGAGTGCAAACTCGGAAAAGGACACTATTATGTAGTAACGACGGTTTATGCTTAAATATGGTTGTCGGCTATCTATTGACAAATTGAGGACTTGATCACCCTTAATCTCTTGTTGATAGTAGACGGAATCATATAGATAGGATAAGCTTGTTTGTTACCTTAATGGTTTAGGATATGATGGATACTAAGCCGTGAGAATAATCACTCACCATGTTGTGTGAATTTATGAAGAAATGAATATGAAAGAGTGCAACATATTGGACGGTGATCTAAGACGGGTAATCATAATCGCGCAACGAAAGTGTGATGCAGAGTAGTGTGCGAGTACTACTCGTGGGCAGTAGGAATTAATATGCCGGGAGCCTACATAGAGAACATGAATTGATCTATATGATAGATTTAGAATCTAGTGGATGCAAGGATGTCGTGCTAGAGAATTAGAACTCTTTTGAATAATTGCCGAGATGATGAGTATGTTATTGTGGATGTACTTAGTTAACGAGTATGTATTCAACGAAGTTAAGGCGATGAGTGCATACTATATGATGCTATAATAATTTTGTACTGTTGTAAGGTATTATTGTAGATTTCCAGATATACTGAGGAATTATACTCTATGAAGAACGAAGTTGATTTAATTCTTAGAGAAGAGCGAGACTCGATTTGAGCTATTTTGTAAGCAATGGTATATTAAGGATGATGAGTGTGATTATAATTGCTTGTGTGTACTCGTTCTGATATTTAGAATGTTTAAATAGAGGAAGTAAATCAGGACTTTGTTTTTGAGTGCGAGTAAGTGTTGCTAAATGGTAGATTAGTACCATGTATGATAAAGAAGGATTCTGGAACGAATGAGTAAAGAGAGTTGGAATTGGATAAAACTGAGAAATCTAATTAGTAATGACGATTGTAACGAGTAATCAAAATAATGCAGCAAAAGCGGAATGTAACGTGTTGGATAATTGCTGGTATGACTTGAGAAGAGTCAGATAGTTGAAATTCAATGGTATAGGAATGTTATTATCGAGTTCTTGAAGGAAGCAGTTGGTGAAAAGTGTAAGTGTTATTTCATCGCTCAGATGGAAAAGTGTGTCTAAGGTTGGTACGTTCAGTAGATGAAATGCTTTACTGCAGTGTTGATCGGGTGTGGTCATACCATGGTTGTGTAAATATATTACTCGGTTATAGGGCGTATTGTATGAGTCGCACCTTGACGCTCCATTGTCGTTAACCTTTGGGAGATATGGCGAGTGGTACAACTTGGGATGGTCAAATGCAACGTAAGAGCTGAGATTGAATGCATGAGGTAAGCTTATGTTGGTTATGTCAGATGAATTTTGAGGTTCGACTAAGAAAGTGTTAACTAGGAACTGGGGAGTCGGATGAAGGACTCTTACCCGGAACTTTTCGTCTAAGGTATGTTTTCGAGGACGAAAACTCTTTTAGTGGGGGAGAGTTGTAACACCCCATAATTTCAGTTTATTAATTTAATTTGGATTTAAATTAAATAATTGGAATCTTAGTATTTTATTTGGATTTAATTGGAGAATGATGGAATAAGAGCTATTGGGCTTGTGGTGTGATGTTAGTAAAAGAGGGGTGCTAATTGGTTAGGCATTTTACTAAGTTATATTCATTTTATTTTATTTTTATAAAATAAGAAAAAGAACCAATTGGAGAGAAAAAGGAAGAACACGTGAAAGAGCAAGAGAAGAGAAGAGGAGCAAGGAGGAGGAAAACCCCAAAGCACAAGGAGAATCAAGAATTTGGCTAAGGTAAGGGGTGATTACTCTAACTATATAGTATTATGATTTTGATGATGATAGGAATGAATTAAGGAATTAGAATCTCTATTTGGGATGTTAGGTTTTGTGAAATCCCAACACTGACATGTATGATTTGATGAATTGCTTGCAATTGATGATGTAGTATTGTTACATGGTGTTATGGTTTGTTGTTTGTGTATTAGAATCATGTATTTGGAGTATTTTGATGTTATTGATGATCAATTTCGTAATGGTATGAGTTGGTATGTGTCTGGGATACATGAAAGCCTTAAAAATCATGTTTTTCAGCTACTGGGTTCGTGGGAACCGGTTCCCATGTGGGAGGAACCGGGTTCCACTGTGTTAGAATGTTAAAAATGGCATTTTTGGGTCCAGGAACCGGTTCCCATGTGGGACGAACCGGGTTCCAGTACAAATTCCAGCAGCACGTTTTGAAAACTGTTCTAACTTTAAAAGCTTCTAATTTTCAAACCGTAAGTCCGTTTTATACGCCGTTTTGGACGTTGTTCCTTAAATTGAATGCTTTACCATATGAAATAAAGAAAACAACAATAACTTGATTTTATTTTTGAAAATGTATCGTTTTCTTCAAATGTGGTTTATTCTTGTTTTGCATAGTTGATGACGTGCAATGAGTTGTTGTTTGCATAATTGAATAGGTGTGATGATGTGTGTTGTTATAATGTGATTGCTTTTGCTTGTTATGCAAATGGATGTTGTTCGTGGTAAATATGGTTATCATGTGTTTTGATGAATGATGATGCAGATGGATGTTATTCATGGTAAATGTTGTTATCATGTGTTTTGATGAATGATGATGATTGATTTGTTTTTGAATGATGCATGATACATGTACATACTTATTGTAACGTTATTGGTAAGATGTGATAAAGCGATGTTAAGCATCGGATTGGTGATGATATAAGTATGTGACATGTGTGCATTCATTCATGAATCATTTGCATTGGAAGGCTAATTCCCATTGTGCGGAGATTAGCAGGCAGTCATCGTGTGCCCATGTGGGGTGTGAACGATGAGGCAGTAGTCGTGTGCCCATGTGGGGTGTGAGCGACTAGAGGGCGGTATCAAAGAGAGAAGTCCTGTGATGTGATTCACGAATTTTGGTACCACATGCATAAGAGTCTGCATGGTCTTTGTATAAATTGTGACATGTCAGGATGAAATCCGGTGTTATGATTGTGTGGTGTTATTGGTGCATACTTTTGACTTGTGCTTGTGATTTGTATGAATTGATAAATCTGAATATGCTAAGTAGGGTGTATAATTGCTTATGAAATTCTATATCTGATGATTTATAATGCTATTTAATTATGATGTAGTCTCACCCGTACTTTGATGATTTCAGATTGAAGTAGCGGCTTAAGAGATCGGTGAGGATGACTCGTAGAGTTTATCCGGTTATGTTGGGTCGTGTCGGTCATGCTCTGATTTGTAACACTGGGATCGATAGTCTTAGAGTTACTTGTGATTCACTGTTTTGCCATTATTGGTTTATGTACCGTTGATTTTATCGAAGATGTTTTATAACATTGTTGAATGAGTTTCCGCTGTGCTGAAAATGTGTTTTAATATTTTTGAATTATTTCTAATAAAGCATAACAAACGACTTGGTATTTTATTCATTTTATTAATTGTAGCATCCTTGCTGTAAATTTACTCTGATTTTATTATTTTTCCACGGGGGTTTTTAGGAGGGTGTTACAATATTCGCTTGGTAATTTCGAGATATGCCTGGGCTCTATACTGATATTGTGGTTCACCGTCTACCTATCAAAGAGAATAGTCCTCCGGTTAAACAGAAGTTACGAAGAAGCAGACCTGACATGGCTCAGAAGATCAAAGAAGAGGTTGAGAAACAGTTCAATGCCGGTTTTCTGAAGGTAGTGAGCTACCCACCATGGATTGCTAATATCGTCCCAGTACCTAAGAAAGACGGAAAGGTCAGAATGTGTGTAGACTACAGAGATTTGAATCGAGCAAGTCCCAAAGATGATTTTCCTCTACCACATATTGATATCCTAATTGATAGTACTGCGTAGTGCAAAGTGTTCTCTTTCATGGATGGTTTCTCAGGATATAACCAGATCAAGCTGGCACCCGAAGATATGGAAAAGACAACTTTCACTACTCCTTGGGGCACGTTTTGCTACAGAGTCGTGACGTTTGGGTTGAAGAATGCAGGGGCAACGTATCAGCGTGCAATGGCAGCTTTATTCCACGATATGATTCACAAAGAAATAGAGGTCTATGTTGATGATATGATTGCAAAGTCCAACACGGAAGAAGAACATTTGGTCCACCTGCAGAAGTTGTTTGATAGGTTGAAAAAATACAAGTTAAGACTGAATCCAAACAAGTGCACCTTTGGCGTGAGGTCTAGTAAGCTACTAGGGTTTGTTGTTAGCAGTAAAGGCATTAAATTTGATCCTGCAAAAGTAAAATCCATACAAGAAATGCCGGTTCCACGGAATGAGAAAGAAGTTAGAGGATTCTTGGGACGTTTGAACTACATTGCCATGTTTATTTCCCATCTGACCGCTACTTGTGAGTCGATCTTCAAGTTACTGAGGAAAGATCAAGCAGTAAAATGGAATGACCAATGTCAAAAAGCCTTTGACAAGATCAAGAAGTACCTTCAGGAGCCTCCGATCATGATACCACCAGTTGAAGGAATACCGCTAATTATGTGCTTAACAGTATTAGCGAACTCAATGGGGTGTGTACTGGGGCAACATGACGAGTCTGGTCGAAAAGAGCATGCAATATACTACCTTAGCAAAAAGTTTACCGACTGTGAAACAAGATACTCACTGCTCGAGAAAACTTGTTGTGCTTTGTCATGGGTTGCTCGCCGACTGAGACAGTATATGTTGAACCATACCACTTTATTGATCTCTAGAATGGAACCTATCAAGTATGTGTTTGAGAAACCCGCTCTCTCGGGACGAATAGCAATATGGCAAATGATACTAACAGAATACGACATTCAGTACACAACGCAGAAAGCAATCAAGGGAAGTGTGTTGGCAGACCACTTGGCCCAACAAGCTGTGGATGATTATCATTCTATGAGTTTTGAATTCCCGTATGAGGATGTTATGCTTGTTACTGATTACAAACAACCTGGTCCGGATGAAGGACCTGAACCAGGATCCCGATGGACCATGATTTTTGACGGAGCTTCGAATGCACTTGGTAATGGTATTGGCGCTATGATTATTGTAACACCCCAAATCTACCCCTCAATTATTAAGAGAAATCAGAGTATAAAACATCGAAACAAGCAACTAATTTGAGGCGTCACATATTCGACTTAAACAAAACCACAATTCATGCTCAAGTACATGGATACATAACACTTATATCAGAGGAAACTCATAATTTATCAAACAAATAAATCCAAACAACTTCATAGTATTGCAGCGAAATCCAGATTACAACACATATCTAAACCAACATATATTCTTGCCAACATGGCACAATGTGTCCAAAGCGTCTCTACAAGACATAACATCAAAATTCAAGAAAGATAATCAACATAAGATAAGACACAAGCAAGTATCGCAAACATCCCCCCCCCCCCCCCGAGTGCTACATATCAGAGCATTGACACACCGACTCGAGCTATAAGGTACACGGCTACTCCACGTCGTTACCTGCACGTTACCAACAGAGGGTAACATTCAAACATAAGGGGTGAGATATCATTCATTATAAAGAAGCGTATGATAACATTCAAGCAAGAGGAAAGATCATACATTGGTCACCACTTCTCAACAAACATATCTTCATTAAATCACAATGCAATAATCAAATAAGACTCAATGCAATTCACATGTGACTCGACTTTTGCAAATGCATGTGGTACCATTTGGAGTGAAACTCCCACGTCTCAAGATTTTCCATTGGGCACACCGTTGCTATTTGCCATTAAGGCCACCGTCGCTTTTTACCATTAAGGTCACCGTCTCTTTATGCAATGGATGTGACTCAATAAATGCAACATCCATACAAACAAGACATTCACAATACATCACAAATACCGACTAAACGTCATTACTTTCATAGTAATTCACCACCCCAAAACCACGTCGCTACGTTGCATCATCATACAATAACACACCACTTCACCACACAAATCATAACATCGAAAAATATATTTAAAGAAAACTTAAAAAAAGGTTTATAAGGATTCTTAAATAATATTCATTAGAAAGGTATCAATTATAGCTTCACATAGGTTCAAACGGCACTCAAAAACGAGTTACGGATCAAAAGATATGGCCTTTACAAAAATCTGCCAAAAATAGAAATCAGTAGGTCGACGCAAAAGGATCTTCAGGTCGACGCAAAGATGTTACTGTCCCCCTCGGGTATGCGCTAGTCGACCCATGAGTCGACGCAAAGGATGATATAGGTTGACTCATAGAATCTATAGGTCGACGCATGCTGAAGAAAAGTGGATTTTCTGCTGTTTTAGGCTGCTCAGGTCGACTCAAGCCTCTATGTAGGTCGACCTATGCTGCGTAAAACTCAGGAAATCACCATTTTTATTCCCTAATCCCTTCATACAACACCCATTAACCCACACATAATTTATACATCAATGAAAGCAATTTACCACACATGTAAGGTTCCTAAACTTATTTCTACTCATGGGTTTTCATACAAACATCATCAATCATACTTAAATTCACAATTTCATAGAAATATAGCATGAACCCAAACAATTTCTATTCAATTTCTCACAAAATCATGGAGAACAACATACAATCAAAACCCCACCCAAAACATCATCATACATCCCTTTAGCACGAAAGAATCTCACCCTTACCTTAGGTTTTGGATTGAAGCCAACTCTATCTTCAACCTTGAGATTCTCCTCTTCTCTCCTCTCTTCTCTCGCCAAAAACCCCAAATGAACTTCAAATTTCTATTTCCTCTAAAACCCTTGTTTTTAGTTAAACTCTTACTATCTTAAATTACTAATGGGCTATAACTAATACCCCTCACTTACTAATACCAACTTAGGCCCAATAATCAACAACACTTACTATCTTATATTATTTACTAATAATTCCCAAATAAAACAACATAAAATCAATTAAGCATATAATTAACACATAATTCACAATTAATTAACATAAATAAATAATTAAAGAAAAACAATCGTTACAACTCTCCCCCCACTTAGAATATTTTCGTCCTCGAAAATTACCTCAATCGAATAACTCAGGATACGACTCGCGCATCTTGCTCTCCAATTCCCACGTCATACTTTCATCGGTAGTTCCCGACCAAACCACCTTCACCAAAGCAATCTCTTTTCCTCTAAGCGCCTGATCGGTCACCATTTCTACTTAATTTCGTCATAAATTCGGCATAAGATCGTCATACTTGGTAACACTTTGTGGTTGTTTTCCAGAGTTTTTCGTTGATTCCTTTAATATTTGTTAATTGCTTGCATTATGTTTTTGTGCCCTTTATCATGTCTTTCTAGATGCTTTTGATCTCTGTACTTGGTGGTTGTAGGTTAATTATGGATCAGATGGAAATTTCACAAGTGTTGGTTTAAAAGAAGCTGAAAATCGTGACATGCGTGTAGTATTTTGATCATAACTAGAGCTTCGTAACTCGGAATGACGCGGTTCCGGTGGCAAAATTTCGCTAACGAAAAGGGCTACAACTTTGATGTTGAAGTCAAAGCCAAATTCTAAAGGCAGAGGCTGACACGGTCAGACCGTGTCAAGTGACACGGTCGTGTCCAGCCTGTTGAAGGATTATCCCCAAAAGTGGCAGAAGCTGACACGGTCAGCCCGTGTCAAGTGACACGGCCGTGTCAGCTGGTGCGGACAAAAATTCTGAATTTTTCTATTTTGTTATTTTTAAAGCACAAGGGGCATTTTGGGTGTTCTGTCTTGGACCTGAAAACCTAGAACAGATTAAAAGTGATTTTGAGACAAGAGGAGAGGCACTTTTTGAGATCGTATGATAGGATTCCAGAAAGAGGAGAAGATAGCTTCATCAAGGGTTTCGAAGACGGAGAGATTCAACGGTGGACACCATTGAAGATCAAAGTTCCCAGTTATTTTTGTAATGTCTAAATTTTTTGCTTTGTGTTTCTTGAATATTATGAGAGGCTAAACCCCCCAATGCTAGGGGGTGGTCCTGATTTGGTTTATGTAATGACACTGAATTCTTGATTTCATTAATACATTGGTTTATGTTATTTAGTGAAATTATGCAATGTTCTTAATGTTTTCTTTATGGTCAAATAAGGATTAATCTACGGCTAACAAGTACAGGACTGTAGTTGTTAGGGTTTGTGCATAATTTGATTATAGTAGATATCACCTAGGACTAGGGATACCCTAAAATCACCAATTAAATCTTGATAAAATAAAGGATTGGTTTCAGCTTATTTCCCTAAGGACTTAGGTATTAGGTTGAAAGACCAAAGGTTTTCCCACTAAGGACTTAGGGGAAAACATCGTAGAGGTTTGGTAATAGAATACCATGAACTTGTTGAAGAGATCTGAATTCAGGGTTGTTGCAAGCCAAAGCAACCACTCACCCTAGCATGTTTTTTTACAGTAAAAAGAACCAACTTTATTACTCCGCTTTTATTTATGTGTACGGATTTAATCCATATTCCACAAACTATTGTTTTTGTTCAATTGAATTAAGATTAAGAAGCAGTATTTCCTACGTAGTCCTCGAGATCGATATTTGGGTTAAAACCCATTATTACTACATCGGTGAAAATAGTACACTTGCTATTTTTCCGATCAAGTTTTTGGTTCGTTTCGCGATCCTCAATTCTTATCGGCATAGTCTCCACCGTGAGATTATCTCGCACTTGTACATCATCCATATGAATTACATGGGAAGGATCATAAATATACTTCTGAAGTTGCGACACGTGAAACACATCATGCAAATTCGAAAGATTAGGCGGTAAAGCCACTCTATACGCCACATTACCAACCTTCTCTGAAATTTGATACGGCCCAATAAAACGAGGAGTAAACTTCTTCGACTTCAAGGCTCTCCCCACTCCGGTAACCGGCGTAACTCTCAAGAATACATGATCACCAGCTTGGAATTCTAAATATTTCCTCCTCTTGTCATGGTAACTCTTCTGCCTACTTTGCGAAGTCTTCATCTTCTCACGGATCAACTTAACCTTCTCGGTAGTCTCTCGTACAATCTCGGGTCCAAGTACTACACTCTCGCCATATTCATGCCAACACAACAGAGTCCTACATCTCCGACCATACAACGCTTCAAACGGTGCCATACCGATACTCGAATGGTAACTATTGTTGTATGTGAACTCTATCAATGGAAGATAAGTATCCCACGTACCTCCTTGATCAAGAACACAAGATCTCAATAAATCTTCCAAAGATTGAATCGTTCTCTCTGTTTGACCATCTGTCTGAGGATGATATGTCGAACACAACCTCAACTTAGAACCTAATGCCTCTTGCAAACTCTTCCAAAAATCTGAAGTGAATCTCGGGTCTCTATCTGAAACAATACACAAATGAACACCATGCAACTTCACAATCACACAGACATAAATCTTCGCCAACCTTGCAACTGGATAAGTGATGTTAATAGGCATGAAATGAGCCGACTTCGTAAGCCTATCAACAATCATCCAAATCAAATCATGTCCTCTCATGGTATTCGGCAAACCCGTCACGAAATCCATAGAAATGCTATCCCATTTCCATTTCGAGACTTCCAGCGGTTGCATTAAACCAGCAGGCTTCTGATGTTTAACTTTCGACTTCTGACAAGTCAAACATGCATACATAAACTGAGCTATGTCACGCTTCATTCCGGACCACCAAAACAACTTCTTCAAATCTTGATACATCTTTGTAGCTCCTGGATGAATACTTAATTTACTCCTATAACCTTCTTCAAGAATAGCTCTTTTGAAATCCACATCATCAGGAATACAAATCTGATCACGAAACCTCAACACACCGTGCACATCTAACTTAAAATCACCATTCTCAGCTTGATCGACTCCAATCATCGAATCAACCAATTTCATATCCAACTTCTGGGCTTCCTTGATACTATCTAGAAAGTCATTGTTAATCTTCAACATACCGAATCGAACACTCTTAGGGGTCACTTCACATACCAAACTCATATCTCGAAATTGCTCAATTAATTCTAACTCCTTAACCATCATTGCCGACATATGCAAGGTCTTGCGACTCAAAGCATCGGCAACAGCATTAGCCTTTCCTGGATGATAATTCAAACTGAAATCATAATCTTTCAACAGTTCTAACCACCTTCGTTGTCTTATATTAAATTCCTTCTGATCAAACAAATACTTTAAGCTATTATGGTCGCTAAAGACTTCAAATCTAGAACCATAAAGATAATGTCTCCAAATCTTCAATACGAACACTACAGGAGCAAGTTCCAAATCATGTGTAGGATAGTTCTTCTCATGAACTCTCAACTGTCTTGATGCATAAGCAACAACTTTACCATTTTGCATGAGCACACCTCCTAAACCCATCTTAGAAGCATCACAATAAACCACAAACGATTCTTCCGGATTAGGCAATATCAAAATCGGTGCCAACGTCAACCTTTTCTTCAACTCGGTAAAACTATCTTCACAAGAAACATCCCACACGAAAGCCTTACCCTTACAAGTTAACTTGGTCAACGGAAGTGCTAACTTAGAGAAACCTTCAATGAACCTTCTATAATAGCCAGCTAGTCCCAAAAAGCTTCGAATCTCGGTAGCCGACTTAGGAGTTTCCCATCTCAACACGGCATCAACTTTAGGCGGATCCACGACAATGCCATCACCAGAAATGACATGCCCCAAAAAACTAATTTCCTTCAGCCAGAACTCACACTTGGATAACTTAGCATAAAACTTCTTCTCTTTCAAGACTTGCAATATCAACTTCAAATGCTCAGCATGCTCTGATTCTGATTTAGAGTAAATTAAAATATCATCAATGAACACCACCACAAAACGATCCAGATACTCATGAAAAATACGATTCATGTACTCCATAAATACTCCAGGTGCATTAGTAACACCAAAGGGCATCACGAAATACTCATAATGTCCATAACGGGTTCCGAAAGCCGTCTTCTGCATATCCTCATCTTTCACTTTAATCTGATGGTAACCCGACCTCAGATCGATCTTGCTACACACACGAGCACCAACCAATTGATCCATCAAGTCATCAATTCTTGGAAGTGGATACTTGTTCTTGATTGTCACCTTATTCAACTGACGATAATCAATACAAAGTCTCATACTTCCATCTTTCTTCCTAACCAACAACACTGGAGCTCCCCACGGCGACACACTAGGTCTCACAAACCTCTTCTCAAGCAATTCCTCCAACTGCTTCTTCAATTCGGACAATTCAGATGCAGACATCCTATACGGTGCCATAGACACAGGTCTAGTACCAGGTACCAATTCAATAGAGAACTCAACTTCTCTCTCAGGCGGTACATCAGGAATTTCATCAGGGAAAACTTCAGGAAAATTGCACACCACCTTCAATTCTCCTATGATCGCTTGGTTCTCAATAGACATTGATGCAACCAAAGCAAACACTTGAACATCCTCTTTCACCAACAAATGCAACTGACTAGCAGACAAGAACTCAACACCTTCCTCTTCAGGAGAAGAAAACCTCACAGACTTACCATAGCAATTGATGTGAACATGGTTATGCTCTAACCAGTTCATCCCTAAGACCACATCCAAACCTCTCAACGGCAAGCACACGAAATCAACAAGGAAGTCTCTGTCAAAAATCGACACGGGACACTTCAAACATATAAGAGAAGTGGTCACCGAACCCTTAGCCGGAGTATCGACAACCATCTCTCCGTTCATAGCAGACAACACAAGACCCAATCGTTTAACATAATCAGCAGATATAAAGCAATGAGAAGCACCAGTATCAATAATAGTAATTAAAGGAATGCTATTAATGAAATAAGTACCTCTGATGAGTGAGTCCTCACTAGTGGTCTGAGTTCCCGACAAGGCAAACACCTTTCCACTAGATTGCTCCTTCTTTGGCTTCTGACACTTGCTTCCAATATGTCCTTCTTCACCACAGTTGAAACACACCATCTGCTTATGCTTGCAAGCAGGTGACGTATGTCCAATCTCTCCACAACGGTAACACCTCATGGCATCAGCAGTACACACAGTGCTCTTATGGCCAACCTTGCCACACTTGAAGCACGTAACACCAGCAGGTGCATCTCCCCCACTAGTTCTCTTGCCATCAGTGACTTTCTGCTTACCCTTTCCACTCGGAGCGTCATAAGGCTTACCACGACCTTGATAACCTTTTCCCCTCTTCTCACTTATCACACGATAATGAGCATTGTTGTCCTCTTCATAAATCCGACAACAATCAACCAAATCAGCAAAGATGTGAATCTTCTGGTAACTAATTGCTTTCTTAATCTCCGGACGCAACCCATTCTCAAACTTAATGCACTTGGAAAACTCACCATTCAGCCCATCATAGTATTGGTAAAACTTAGCCAATTCACCAAACTTAGCAGCATACTCCACAACAGATTTGTTCCCTTGACTTAGCTCAAGGAATTCAATTTCCTTCTTGCCACGGACATCTTCAGGAAAGTGATTCCTTAAGAACTCCATGCGAAACACAATCCAAGAGATTTCTTCACCACTCGCTTCCAATCTCCTACGAGTCTCTAGCCACCAGTCATCCGCCTCAACTGCTAGCATATGAGTCCCATACCGAACCTTCTGTTCAGGATTGCAATCCATGACACGGAAAATCCTCTCAATCTCCTTAAGCCATGTCAATGTGCCATCAGGGTCATAAGTTCCCTTAAACACAGGAGGGTTTTCTCTTTGGAAGGTAGCCAAACTTCGAGAAGCAGCATTCTCTCCACCATTCGGTTGGTTCTCCAAAGCTTGAGCCATTGCTTCCAAAGCAGCAGCTATCGCAGCATCATTCCTTCCCGCCATCTCAACTCTTCATTATAACAAAGAAACAGTCAGCACAAAACAACAATACAAGATTGTTAGACCATACTACGACACGACACTTGGCCGGACAGACTGACCTACTCTAATACCACTATTGTAACACCCCAAATCTACCCCTCAATTATTAAGAGAAATCAGAGTATAAAACATCGAAACAAGCAACTAATTTGAGGCGTCACATATTCGACTTAAACAAAACCACAATTCATGCTCAAGTACATGGATACATAACACTTATATCAGAGGAAACTCATAATTCATCAAACAAATAAATCCAAACAACTTCATAATATTGCAGCGGAATCCATATTACAACACATATCTAAACCAACATATATTCTTGCCAACATGGCACAATGTGTCCAAAGCGTCTCCACAAGACATAACATCAAAATTCAAGAAAGATAATCAACATAAGACAAGACACAAGCAAGTATCGCAAACATCCCCCCTGAGTGCTACGTATCAGAGCATTAACACATCGACTCGAGCTATAAGGTACACGGCTACTCCTCGTCGTTACCTGCACGTTACCAATAGAGGGTAACATTCAAACATAAGGGGTGGGATATCATTCATTATAAAGAAGCGTATGATAACATTCAAGCAAGAGGAAAGATCATACATTGGTCACCACTTATCAACAAACATATCTTCATTCAGTCACAATGCTATAATCAAATAAGACTCAATGCAATTCACATGTGACTCGACTTTTGCAAATGCATGTGGTACCATTTGGAGTGAAACTCCCACGTCTCAAGATTTGCCATTGGGCACACTGTCGCTATTTTCCATTAAGGCCACCGTCGCTTTTTACCGTTAAGGTCACCGTCTCTTTATGCAATGGATGTGACTCAATAAATGCAACATCCATACAAACACGACATTCACAATACATCAAAAATACCGACTAAAACGTTATTACTTTCATAGTAATTCACCACCTCACAACCACGTCGCTACGTTGCATCATCATACAATAATACACCACTTCACCACACAAATCATAACATCAAAAAAATATATTTAAAGAAAACTTAAAAAAAGTTTTATAAGGATTCTTAAATAATATTCATTCGAAAGGTATCAATTATAGCTTCACATAGGTTCAAACGGCACTCAAAAACGAGTTACGGATCAAAAGATATGGCCTTTACAAAAATCTGCCAAAAATAGAAATCAGTAGGTCGATGCAAAAGGATCTTCAGGTCGACGCAAAGATGTTACTGTCCCCCTCGGGTATACGCTCATTGACCCATGAGTCGGCGCAAAGAATGTTATAGGTCGACTTATAGAATCTATAGGTCGACGCTGTCGCACGCTCGCGAAATTATGAACAGAGTCGCCACCAATATATTTATCCCAAAGAGGGAAAGGAATATCAGAAAACCTGGAATAAGGAAAGGATAAGGTCTTGCGACCAGAGATAGGGTACGGAAGTCGGTTACGCAAGGGGAAGGTACTAGCACCCCTCACGCCCATCGTACTCGATGGTATCCACCTATGTTTGTTCTATTCTAAGGGTGTATAAATCTAAGCTTAATTACTAAGGGAATGCATGCAAATAAAGGAAAAGAAACACGGGGAAAATAAGGTTTATAAATAGTTGTGCTCGCTTAGGCCCCGCGACCTAATGCCTACGTATCCTTTTCAGGAATCAGAGCGCCGTAGTTCGGCTCTTTAGTTTTTATTTGTTTTTGTGTTTTTTAGTTGAACAGTTACATTCGCACTCCGCTGCTCGACCTCTGGAGTCTTAAGCTGGGAATGGAGCGGAAGTAACGTGCTCTTAAGGAGGAAGAATGCCCTGAAGGCAAGAGAAAGAATGCCTCGGAGGCAAGAGAGAGAAGAGATGTTTGGTTTGTATTTTTTAGGGTAATTCCGTGATGAACAAAACCCAATACAAGGTTCCGCACCACTTCATTACTTTGATTTAGGTCTGAGCCTTTATTAGATGTTTTAGACGTTTTTGATTGGTGATTTTTAAGGGGAATTAATCTGCGAGTTGAATCACATAGAATGTATGATGTCAAAGAAACAGATTAGGGAATGAATCCCACTCATTTCTCTACATGGATAGAGAAACAGATTAGGGAATGAATCCCACTCATTTCTCTAATAATCGAGAAACAGATTAGGGAATGAATCCCACTCATTTCTCTTTGTAGTGATCGAGAAACAGATTGGGGAATGGATCCCACTCATTTCTCTCTCACTAAGTGTTCGAGAAACAGATTAGGGAATAAATCCCACTCGTTTCTCTCCCACTTTTAATGTGATTCGCCTCTTCCTTTGTTAAGTGTTTTAAAGTTGAAAAGGAAAATAAACAAAACTAGCCTAAGATGAAAACTAGCCTAATATGATGGGAACCTCTAATTCCTAAAGTTGTCATGGTTTCTACCTAATGGTTAGGAGCAAAAAGCGACATGAGAATATAAGCATAAGCGGAGATCGAAATTACAAGTAAAAATACAAGTAAATAACGATACAAGAATTAGTGTAAAATGGCTAACATAAACACTTGAAAATATGGTACAAGACATGAAAGTGAACGATGCAAAATAATACAAAAAATCGAATTAAGATACTATTATTTTTTATATGGTTTTTATGAAGGAAATTGAATTAGAAATCAAGCAAAAGAATTAAAATAAAGGCCTAAACTAATTATTTTGTGATCATCTTTGTATGTCAAAAATTATGTCAAAGTCTAAGAAAATAATAAAAAAATTAGCATTTTATCACTTAAAAAGAAATAGGTAAAAAGCTAAGTAAAATCTAAATTTAACTAATTATAAAAAAGAGTATGAATTGAATCAAATGGTGCAGTCAATAAGGCGCAGGGGGAAGATGAGGATTTCGTTTCTGACCCAAAGATGAGTTTGATCCATTTTCATTATTATTATTATAATCAGACTTTTATTATGAAAATAATAAAATTAAAAAATAATCAAATTAAACCAAAAAGGGAAAATTGGGGTTCTAGGGTTACCTCAATGTGTCGTTCCTCCTTCCTCACTCGTCTCTCACTCTCGTTCTTATCTCTTCTCACCGGCGAACGACGACGGCCACCCAACCCTATCTCCGGCATGCGTTTGAACACCGTCGTGACCAAACCTCCTCCTATCTCGATCTCCTTCTCCTTCTTGTTGCGTTTAATGATGACGACGGACGCTGTCACGAAGTCGCTGAAGGTGTGAGCGTGATGATGCGTTGATGATGATGAACACTGTGTGGTGCGATGATGGCGATGCTGATGCTGTTCTTGCTGATGTTGTGGCGTGGTGATGATTGTTGCGATGATGATGAATGAACGCAGTGGTTGAATGTGATGCAGAAGCGATTCAGATGATGAATCGGTGATGGTGATGTTGTTGGAGATTGTTGTTAACATTGAAGAACAGATGAACGATTCGTTTTCTTCTTGCAGGTGAATTCTCTTTTCTCTGTTATCGTTCTTCTTTTTTTTTTTCGTTTCGATTTCTTCTGATTCCTTCTTCTGCTGTTTCAATCTTCTTTCTTCTTCTTTGGTCTTATTCTGCAACTTTTTTGTTGTGTTCTTCATGAGTTTGAGGTGAAGATGGATGACTGAAGATCGTTGATTAGTGTGAAGATGAAGAAGATTTGGTGATTTGATTCTGAAGAATGGAGAAGAAGATTGAAGTTTTGTCATGGTGTAGAGATTCTGAGGTGAGGAAATTATGAAGGAGAATGGAAGATTATGAATGGTGAATTGTGGAGATGGTGATGAAGAATCGTGTGAAGTGATGAAGATGATGGAGAGGAGAGAGCTGAGAAGTGGTGAATGAATGGAAGTCAAGGGAGCTGTGAAGAATGTAGCAGTGCTCTGTTATATAGATATTGAAGATGAAGAGAATTCCAGGTTATGAGGTGAGTTCAACTCTTGATTTCAGTTAATTCCCTCTCCTCCTTTTTTGTGTCCAATTCTGTTATATTCTGTTTAAGAGAAGTTGCTGAGCTGGCTGATTCGGTTAGGTTAGTTACAATAGGTTGTTACTTCTGTTAGGTTCAGTTATGGGGTTATTTATATGTTAGTTATAGGCAGTTATTGAATGGAGAAAGTTTGTTAAGATTCTGTTAGTAGAAGTTAGGGAATTGGTAAAGGATAATTAGATGTTACTTCTGCAGGAGCTATACATGTATGCACTGAACTGAACTCTTTGTAGTAGCTTTGTTTGAATAAATGCTGAATCTTGGTTCTCTTTTATCTTGGCTGTTTGTTGAAGGATGAATTGCAGGGCTATGGTTCAACTGGCGGTTACGGTTTGATTCGGGAGCTGCTGGGCTGAAGGCACGAGGTCTAAAAGATATTTGCTGCAAGTTCAAAGAAAATGGATACAAGGCTTTTGTTGTTGAAAAATCTTCACTTTGTCATAAGTTTCTTTTAGTTTGAATAGGGTTTTAGAATGAACTTAGGAGTTTGGTTAAGGGATTTTGGAACAAAAAGCCAAACTATTTTTGTGTAATATTTTTTTGTATTGGATATTTGAATAGATTAATCTTGGATGTTGAATGAAAGAACAAGATTTTTTTGTAATGAATTTTATAAGGAAAAGATACACTTGATTTATGTATGGATACTTGAATGATTGTTGGATGGATTCCGGATGGTTTGTATTTTGTAAAGAGTTTACAATTTAATGTTTGGATTGGAATGTATGAACAATTGGTCCTCTTTTGTAATGATTTGGATAATGAGGGATGAAATGGAGTTGTATAAACATGTATTGGTATTTTGTTTGAACTTTGAGATGGATGAAGCTTGTAATGATGATAATGAATTTGAAGAAGCCAACCCTAAACGAATCTTACACAGGGAATTTGGTAGAATTTTCTTAAATCACCAATGACATTTGTATGAATCTTGAATGAAGATCTTTGAGTCAAACTTATACTCCATAACAGTTAAATCTGAGTTCCACATTCATATCTTGGCCGAATCTCAAATCTGTGATACTTTGTACTTGATATGCATAACAAAAGATAAATGAACTCATTATCACCTTGTTACATAACCCATGACTCATTTCTTGTACCTCACTCGATTGTATGGACCTCTTAAATTGGTAATAGATAGAACCAAATAAATAGAGTCGGAGAATGGCTCTTATTCAGCATATGCATAGTTATTAAGAAAATCGAAGGAACCCTTGCATCCAAAGTCCTCAATCATATTTTCAAATTATTGATGAGTGCATGATTTTGTCGATGACCTAAAATGCAAATGATGTTAAAGTAATAAGCCAGTTAAGAATAATTAGATGGGCAAATTTGGGGGTGCAACAGCTGCCCCTATTTAATCATCTTAAACCTGAAGGTGAGATTGGCGCTAGCCTTTCGAACATTCAAGGTGGAAGAAGATTAAATATCAAGAGAACCTGAAAATTTGCCTAATGAGAGATGAGATCCGCTGGGAATAAATGATTTTAATTCCACTGGGGAAGAATGTATCAACTTTGGATTGAAAATATTAACTCCGGGTTAGAAATGAAATAAACATCTCTGGGTTGAAAAAGAAAAGTGGATCAACTCTGGGTCGAAGAATAAAGGGGAGTCAACCCATGCTGAAGAAAAGTGGATTTTCTGCTGTTTTAGGCTGCTCATGTCGACTCAAGCCTCTGTGTAGGTCGACCTATGCTGCGTAAAACTCAGGAAATCGCCATTTTTATTCCCTAATCCTCTCATACAACACCCATTAACCCACACATCATTTATACATCAATGAAAGCAATTTACCACACATGTAAGGTTCCTAAACTTATTTCTACTCATGGGTTTTCATACAAACATCATCAATCATACTTAAATTCACAATTTCATAGAAATATAGCATGAACCCTAACAATTTCTATTCAATTTCTCACACAATCATGGATAACAACATACAATCAAAACCCCACCCAAAACATCATCATACATCCCTTTAGCATGAAAGAATCCCACCCTTACCTTAGGTTTTGGATTGAAGCCAACTCTATCTTCAACCTTGAGATTCTCCTCTTCTCTCACCAAAAACCCCAAATGAACTTCAAATTTCTATTTCCTCTAAAACCCTTGTTTTTAGTTAAACCTTACTATTTTAAATTACTAATGGGCTCTAACTAACACCCCTCACTTACTAATACCAACTTAGGCCCAATAATCAACAGCACTTACTATCTTATATTATTTACTAATAATTCCCAAATAAAACAACATAAAATCAATTAAGCATATAATTAACTCATAATTCACATAAATAAATAATTAAAGAAAAATGGTCGTTACAATTATCTCCCCACCAGGTGGACATACTCCATTTACGGAAAGACTTTGTTTCGATTGCACCAACAATATGGCTGAGTATGAAGCGTGTATCTTAGGCCTCAGAGCTGCTATAGACTTAAGAATCAAGTTCTTAGAAGTATATGGGGATTCAGCCCTGGTGATTAGTCAGATCAAAGGAGAATGGGACACGAAGCATCCTAATCTTATGCCTTACAAAGATTTGGTGTTATCTTTTATTCCTCACTTCGAAGAGATTACGTTTGAACATATCCCCCGAGAAGAGAATCAATTGGCAGACGCATTAGCTAGTATGTCATCCATGTTCAAGGTCAGATGGGACAATGAGTCTCCTATAGTTATTATTGAAAGACATGACGAACCGACATACTGTTACGAGATAGATACTGACGAGGTTGAAGAAAAACCATGGTTTCATGAAGTAAAAAGATATCTCGAAGCTCAGGAATACCCTGAAGGGGCATCTATCAATGACAAGAATTTCTTGAGAAGATTTTCTTCGAAATTCTTCCTGATTAATGCTACCCTATACAAGCGCAATCACGATTCAACTCTACTTCGTTGTGTAAACAAGAAGGAAGCAGAAGAGATTATGGAAGATATGCATGACGGTATCTTTGGAACTCACTCTAGTGGACATACTATGGCTAAAAAGATCTTGAGAGCGGGTTACTACTGGTCCACCATGGAAACTGACTACCATCAGCATTCCAGAACTTGTCACAAGTGCCAAATATATGCTGACAAAGTACACGTACCTCCAGTTCCTTTGAATGTTTTGACTGCTCCTTGGCCTTTTGCGATGTGGGGCATTGATATGATCGGGGAAATTAAACCTACTGTTTCTAATGGACATTGTTTTATCCTTGTGGCCATTGATTACTTCAACAAATGGGTAGAAGCTGCTTCATTTGCTTCCGTTACCAAGAATATGGTGGCCCGGTTCATTAAGCATAACCTCATCTGTCGATATGGCATCCCCGAAAGGATTATCACAGACAACGGTACCAACCTGAACAACAAGATGATTACTAAACTTTACACGTAGTTCAAGATCAAACACCACAAATCTTCTCCCTATAGACCAAAGATGAATGGCGCAGCAGAGGCCGCCAACAAGAACATAAAGAAGATTATACAGAAGATGATCGTTACTTACAAAGATTGGCATGAGATGTTACCATTTGCTCTTCATGGTTACCGCACTTCAGCGCGCACCTCAACTGGGGCAACCCCATTTTCACTAGTCTATGGCATGGAAGTAGTGTTACCGATTGAAGTTCAGATTCAATCTCTAAGAATCATGAAGGATGCAGAGTTAGAGGAAGATGAATGGATCCAGACTCGACTAGACCAGATAAAACTGATTGATGAGAAGAGACTTGCGGCTATTTGTCATGGGCAGTTATATCAGAAGCGTATGATCAAGGCGTTCAACAAAAGAGTCAAGCAACAAGCGTACCAGACTGGTGACTGGGTAATAAAGCAAATCATTCTACCACAAGGTGATCCTAGGGGCAAGTGGACTCCCACCTATGAGGGACCATTTGTAATCAAGAAAATTTTCTCGGGAAGAGCAATGATACTCACTATTATGGACGGTGAAAACTTTCCACACCCTGTGAACACAGACATATTCAAAAAATACTACGCATAAATACGACTCGCTAGGTCGACGTACTTAGGCAAAAGTAAGGGCATCCCGGCGAACCAAAAGGGTTCGGGCAAAAGTTAGGGATATATATATATAAATGTACACCCGGCAAGTTGAAAACCCGAAAGGGCGACTTGGGAAAAAAAGGGTATCCTGGTAGGCTGAAAACCTGAAAGGGCGGCCTAGATAAAAGTTAAGGATTAAAGCGTACGACTATGTCTCGTTCAGATCATCCATCATTTAGTTTCATCAGAAATATCAAGTTTAAAGGGCACGGACCGGTTCAATCATCTTTCTCCAACAAGCAAGGGATGAGATGCTCGAAGACATAATGGCAATAGCAGAATTGAAACTCAATAGGATTGTTTCCACATAGCTATTTTTCTTTTATTTTACTTTGTATCTTTTCAAAAAAACACGCAAATGTTCTCCTATTATTTTGCCTATTCATGGCACTTTCTTAATACAAGTCTTTTTTCTCTTCTACTCTCCCGAGTATTTCTTTCTTTTGAATGCGCAAACGTCCAATGATAATATTGAATGAACATATGCATATGAACATGATTGATGTTTTTCTTTTCCTTTGCAAAATATCCGTATGATTGACAGGAAAGGCAAAAATTGACAGTAGGTTTGAGGATTCTCCATTAATAGGGTTTTGAGCTTTGAATTAGGGCTTTCTATTTAAGCCAAAATTAGAACAAATCGATGCCATATTCATGATCGGGGATGTTGGACGATCCTCCTGATGAGGTCGCACCAAATTTTTGTGTTGTTTTGGAGGTTCTACGTTTTTGCAGGTGTAATAGGTCAAGGTCTTTTACAGCCTTCCATGAAAAAGCGCTGTAAAAGGAATGCTGCAAAAATTTATTGAAGAAGATGATGCGTTGTCATCATCCCATTGGCCAGTTTCAAAAGATATTTGGCACGCGTGTTTTCTTGAAGGACCAATGGATCCGGTGCGACTCATCCTTAGGCGTATGGTGCATCTTTCCTTCATCAGCCATTGGATCCTCCTCCAATCTCATCAAACGCACACCAGGATGCAAGTGTATCGTGGAACTCAGCGCCATGCCACATTGAATCACAGCCAAGATTTTCAATTTTTTTTTTTACTTTTAATTATATAACCTATTTTCTTTATTTATTTATATTGTTTTTTTTAAATTCTTTTAAATATCCCTTTTTAACAAAAATTGTTCTAAATTTATTTTTTTCATAAAAAACATTTAAAATAAAAATAACTTATTTAATATTAATTATTGATAATAATTTTTATTAAATGTTTAAATTAATTTAATAGTTTGATTGTTTAATTGATTACCAATATTTTTTTATTATTTTTATTTATTATTGATTAAAATACATATTAGGGTTAAGTAATTTAATCGAATTTTTATTTTTGCCGATTTAATTAATTAGGTTAAAAACCAATAATTAATTAATTTGGTTTTTATTTATTTTATTATCTATAGTTAACTTGTGCCCGGATCAGGGTTTACGAGGTTTGTCATCAGATCATTCCTACACTAAAACATTTCCTTTTCTTTGTGCAATTTTTCAGGGTTACCATTAGGGTTCTTCCGACTACACGCCATATCAGATCAAAAAGCTAAGTTTCCGATTTTATTATTTATTTGATATCATTTTATTATGCCTCTTTTGATTAAAATAGGGTTAGCTTCAATCGCCAATGAATTGGTAATGCACTCACCCTTTTGTTTATTCTTCCTTTGCCAATTTTTAGGGTTAACCAACCATTAAAGCTCGAACCTTCGATAACCCTAAAACTCGTTCCTTTTTAATTTCTTCTTTAATTATTACTTGTGTTAAGCCTATTGCTCTGTTGGGGTTTATTTTATTACTTTTTCCCCTTCCCCATGGCTTATTTTGTAACTGCTCCTGGTTGTATTGTTTGGCCTTGAAGGCACTTAAACTGCTATTATAACTGCGTGGTTAGTAATTCTAGGGAGTGCAACTCAGAACTGAATTTAGAATAACCAATTTACAAGATAATTATTTGAATTGAATCACGTGATTGTGCACCCACACACCTTTTATGGTAACCCCTTGTGTTTCCTGTTGCCTTGTTGCCTTTTCAGTGCAGAATAGTCAAGTCCCTCGGATACGAGGACGCCTCAGCAAATGTTGCCCCCAGTTCATCACTAAAGATCATAAGTCCCAATGATGCTGCCTTCGGTTCTGTTATATGATCTCGTCCCTCGAGGTTGCCTACAATGATGTGATAGTCCCTTTCGATTATTGCTGAGGTGTCCTCTTGGTTGCCTAATAATGACTATTCTTATCCTCCCCTTAAACTACCTGCCCTCTTCATGGCAGAGACAGTCTTATGGCGAACGATAACTACGACGACCCTACAACCTCCAAATAAAAGGACTTCCTACCTTCTTATGGTATGGATAGCCCTGAAAGGCTAAAAGAACTCTTTTACAATGTCAAGGTAATTTGCCCCTAATTGCTTGCTCTGGTTTAAATTCTTTTTCTACCCTTTTCTCAAAAAACTTCAAAAAGGCTACGCTCATTTACGAGCTAAAGTCCTTATTTCTTCTTCTACACATTTCTAAACTTTTGGTTACAAAAGAGCAAAGCAATTAAGAGCCCATGGAAAACCATGGATACAAAGGGTGCCTTACACCTTCCCTTTGTATAAATTACTCCCCAAACTCAGGTTTCTTTTAAAAAGGTTTTTTCTGTTCTTTTAGCCTTTCTATAATTTGGATAAAATAAAAGTCGGTGGCGACTCTTGCTTACCATACATTTCAAATAAAGTCAGTTCACCGTATTACATCTCCTCATATACAATAAATGCATATGATCAAAATTTGAAAAGCATATGCTTTATACAAGCATCTTGTCAAACAACTGAATGGCATCTTTAAGCCCATCTCCAACATTGCTTCCTGCACCAGCAAGCGCAAATTTCTGGGTATTCTAGTGTGCAATCCTCTTCCACCTTCAAATTCTGACGGGCACACATGCCGATCTACATCCTCAGGTTCAAGAAGATTGAACAGGGGCAGCTGTCACACCCCAAAATTTGCCCACTATATTTCAAGCTTTGATTCACAAAACAGCTCAAATGGTCAATAGTCGACCAGTTTGACCTAAAGGTCAACCATGGTCAAACCACACTCAAAACTCCTAATTTTTTGTCAACATCAAGAATATGAAGTCACATTAATCATTTGATCAAAGGTTGATCATGATTCATCAAGGAAAGCTCAGAAATCCTCAAAAATCCAAGTTTCTAAATTAGGGTTTTGAACCAAAAGTCAAATAAACTTTGACTGGTCATATATTCCACATGCTTTATCAGAAATTCTCCAACCAAAGCCTATTCTCAAGGAAATTTCTTTCTCTACAACTTTGATGTTGGGCCCAAGGTCAAGAAATGCTTCCGCATAAGAGATATAAGTCAAAACATTACAGGTCCTTCTAGAAGATCGCAAAAAGTTGTTTTTGTCAGGAGCAATATCATCAAGATAAAATCTTCAAATAGAAAAAAGGTTCCAAAGTGTCTTACATAAGACATCTTGAGGTTTCCAAAAAGTCCTAGAAGTCTTCCATATCTTAAAAATTGAGGGAGATATGTCTCGTCAAAGTTGGACAAATTTGAGTGGGAAATGTGAAGTAAAAATGGTTAAATTGAGTTTTCGCGCAAATAGGCCTAAGTTTTCATGATTCAATCTTGCTCCACAAGTCACCTATGAGGTCCATATCCAAGGCCACGAATTTATGATGATTATTTGATTTTATAGTGAATTTTATTCATTTAAAATATAATATAAGTCAAATAATTAAGATGGTAAACCAAGATTTGATTGAAGAAAGTATTCTAATTAGATTCAATCATTAATCATGCCATATATTTGATGCAATTTCATGGAAAATAGGATTGGTAAGAGGAGATTAGATTTAGGCCAATTTTAGGAAGTTTCAAGATTGATTTTCAATCAGATTTCAATATCTTGATTCAAGGGGATTTGACTCAAGTTATGACCTAAAATTCATCTACTATATATGGACAAAGAATCCTAATGACCAGGGGGCGAAATTCTAACTGGGATGAACCCTAACCAACTTCAAAAAAACTCGAGAACAAACCAACTTCGGTTTTGGGATTATAGTAGTTTTCAGGTCAATTTGAAGATCAAATCACACTCCTGGGGCCTTTCTGAAGCTATCACGACCATCATTGAGGCTTGAAGCATCAAGCATCCCGATATATGAACTCTCGGTTATAGCTATAAGAAATTTCGTAGCCAATTTGTGTCTGATTCGTAGTAAGTGCGCTGATCCAAAGGAGGAAGACGACCATTGTTTGGCGTGAATGGTTTCTATTTGAACTTTTCTATCGTTTTTTTAGTAACCGAGTCATTTGTTAAACACGAAGCATGTTTGGTTGGAGTGGCAAAGGTGACGTTTGACTCTGAGGACGTGGGTTCGATTCCCGTCCCAAAACATTATTTTTAGCAAATTGTTCATGCAGGTTCCATGCGCCTCATGTATGCAAGGTCATCGTACACCCTCATCCAGCAGCCCTCAGATTTCATCAAGCCCAGATCTAACGCTCACAAGAACGCAACTCTATGGTACTCCTTCATAAGCCTACCACACCAAATCAGCGCCCAGGTTTTTTAATTCTTTAGTTATTTATTTATATAATTTAGGTTTTACTAATAAATTGGTATAATTAGAATAAATTATTTAGTAAGTAGTTTAGCTGGAAATTAAAATGGTTTAATTTAATTTAGATATAATTAATATTAAGATTTATTTATTAATTGTTTTGATCGAGTTAATCGGCCGCGATGGTTAATAATCAATTATTTAATTAATTAAATAATATATCTAAATAGGTTTATTTACTAAGGGTTTTTAACCGATTCAATTGGTTACGATGATTAGTAATTCCTCATTAATTCGTTATTCGTTTTAATCAAACCTATTGATTACGATAATTAACGATAATTAATTTCTTTCATATTAATAATCCATTTAAAATACAATCAATTTGTTAATGGTTATAATCGAATCGATCGATTAGGATAATAAACAATCCTTCATTAATTTATTAATCCTTTTAATCAAACTAATTAGTTGCGATGGTTAATAATAAAATAATTATCTCAAAACAATAATCTTTAAAACATATTTATTTGCTAATGGTGATAATCGAATCAATCGATTAGAATAATTAGCAATTCTTTATTCAAATTGTTAATTATGTTGATCAAACCCATTGATCATCACGATTAATGAAACATATCATAATCAGGGTTGTACGCCACATCAAAACACAATTTCTTCTTCAAACTACGAATTTCAAAACTGCGATTTTCAAAACTGCGATAAGGTAATTCAAAATACCTTCAACACATTCATATCTAAATCTAAGGCGTACAACCTTGTCCCGAACTACGTAGACTCTGATCCTCCATAAGGAGGTACGTAGGCACTTGGATAACTAAGGCGAGTCCCCTTCCCCAAAACCTCAATTAGGTTTAAATCTCACTTTTAACCCTATTCACTTTCTGTCATTAGCCATAAACCATAAACCACAAACCTTACCATAATACTCTTACAAACCTTAAATATAAACCTTAGGAAAGGGTTAAGGGTGCCTAACACCTTCCCTTGACCTGAATATAATAACTTACCCAGAATTCTCTAAAACTTCGTAGGGTTTCCTATTCGCCCTGGCAGAATAGGTGGCGACTCTAAATTCTAATTTTTTAGGGCATGTTGCTATACCAGTCATCACTGAGCAACCACCAATCATTCACACTACTGTTCAGCCTCCTTTCCCGAATCCTCCTTTCATTTACCCTGTTAATAATTCCCAACGCGGTGATCAAGAACAGAACAATGAGGTGGAGGATGTGAAAGAAAAGTACAATGTCCTCGAGAAAAGGTTGAAGGCTGTAGAAGGAAATGACATATTTGGTTTTGATACCATGAACCTCTTCTTGGTTCCTAACTTGACTATACCTGCAAGGTTTAAGGTCCCTGAATTCGAGAAATACAAGAGGTACACTTGTCCAAAAGATCATTTGACTATGTACTTTCGCAAAATGGTTGCTTATACCAACGATGACAAGCTACTCATCCACTACTTTAAAGATAGCTTGATTGGAGCTTCTATGAAATGGTACATGAGTTTGAAGAAAGATCATATTCAAACATGGAGAGACTTGGGTGAAGCCTTCCTCAAACAGTACAAGCACAACATGGACTTAGCCCCTGATCGTAGACAACTTCAGACTATGACCATAGGAGATAGGGAGACTTTCAAAGTATATGCTCAGCGCTGGAGAGAATTAGCTGCTCAGGTTAATCCCCCCTTTTTGAAAAAGAACTTATTGGCATGTTCATGGATACCCTACAACCAGTCTTTCATTAAAAAATGATTGTAAGCATATCTTTTAACTTTGCCGACCTAGTCACCATTGGAGAAAGAGTCGAAGAAGGCTTGAAGAATGGCAAGATTATCAACGCTGTTGGTTCATCCAACAATAACCAAGCAAAGAGATTTCCTGGAAACTTCCCGAAAAAGAAAGAAGGTGAAGCCAATGCTATTGCCATTAATGATGGAAATACTCGGAATCCACGAGTGCCATTTGCTCCTTACTACCCATATCCGTATGTTGCTGTTGCTGAACAACCATACTTTTCGATGCCTGCACATCAATAACCATGGAATGCTTCTCAACAGAATGCTTCACCAATTGCTCCTCGGAATTCTCAACAGAATCAAAATGGGAAGCAAAATCAGAATAGGCCTCAGAAGAAAGAGCCTCGCCGCATCGATCCAATTTCGATGACTTACATTGAATTGTGGCCGACATTAATCCAAAAGAAACTCATAGTTCCAAGGCCGACTAAGCCTGCAACTCCCCCATTCTCTAAACATCATAACCCAGATTCCACGCGTGCTTTCCATAATGGAGTAGCTGGTCATTCCATTGAAGACTATTGGGTTCTGAAAGATAAAGTTCAAGACCTGATCGAAAGCAAGATGCTCTCCTTTAGGAATGTTGGTCCAAATGTGATAAAAAATCCTCTGCCCACATGAGTGCCAAGACATAGAGGATGCTCCTAAAGCCAAGATATCAGACGGAAAGCTCATCCTGTTTGCTGATAGATGCTAGGCCTTTGCCCTGTCATAATTTCCTTGCTTTGTTTAGTGTTGTATTACATTTGAACTTTGTTATCTTTAATCGTAATTTTAATCAAATGAGCATTGCATTTTGTTTTAAATCAATCATTACGTGTTCTCTTGCTTTTTCGTATCATTTACACATATTCAAATTCAAAAAAATCAAAAAAAATATATATTTGTTTCTTTCCACTTCACTTTCTTTATCAGTTTTCTGTTTAAGCAAGTATTGGAAGGAGGATGACGAAAAACGAGTATCCAAGTTGCATCAGTATGTTTTCAAACTAAACTTTATTGACGATGTACAGGCATTCCTTTAATTCCTAAACAATGGGGATATAAGGATGATAATCCCTCGTTCACCCCCTTTGAGCCTAGAAGTTGGTGTTTATTTCTGTACAATAAACCACATTTTAACCTGGGGTAGGGTAGTTCTCAGTTAATTTGGATGTGCATTCACTTTCAAGAGAACCATTCAGTACTCCTTCCAACAAGTGTTTCAATCACAAGCTTTCCTCCGCATACATCAAATAAGTGTTGGAGATGCCAATCAAAAGCCAATGATGGGTCATTATAATCATTAAACAGGATAGTCACTATCTTTAAAAAAAGTATCAAAAAAGAAAATCAAAGAAAAGCCTGCTAAGTAAAAATCAAAAAATGGCTTAGGCAAAATTAAGGCATCCGCGGACTGTGAGTTCAAAAATAAACAGTTCAGGCAAAAGTTAGGGATATCATAAAAAAAGAAAAAAAAGAGAGAAGTAAATAAATTCTTGAACAACAAAATTTTGTGACTATTAAAAGGAAGAAGTGACTGCCATCTCTAAGTTCTCTTGGCTTGTGAGCTATCATCATTACAACAGGTAAAATTCTAGAAGTCTCTTGGAACCTGAATGCATAGTTTGAGTTAACTGAGTTTAGGACTGGAGATCATCACGAAGATGGGGTGGGTTACAAAACAATTTGAGTCTTATATCTTTTGTTTCTTAAATCGTGAACCTGACCAAGCTACGACCTTCAAAAGTCCTAATTGAAATGAGGTTTCTTTTGAAAAGCATACTAACGCAAGGTTGCGTTAACCTGACTCCTCAATATTTGCTAAAACATTTTTGTTGATACCACGCTATCACGTTATCTTTTACATCTTGAAATCTCAAACTTCCTTTGAATCCTCATAAGGATTTATCCATTGTATACCACAAAATCTTTTCAATAAATGATTTGTTTTCAAAACTTGCATGTAAGTCGCGTTAAAATTACCATTTTTTTGAATTGAATAAGTTCATTTGTAAATCACCACTTTCCATCAAGGAAGTTCCAACAATTGATGAGCCTATAATGGTACTATCAGGGTTACATCATTTCAGAAGTCCATCATTCATGGGCATTTCATCCCAAGATTCCCTAACATTGGGGCATGATATCTCAAGATCATCAGTTTGATTCTAAACAAGTATTTGCGGAGACTCAGCATTCTGGGGACATCATTTCAGGATCATCCCTTTGAATCTACAATGTTGTTGAAGCAAGTTACTTCAAAAACTCAGTATTCTGGGGAAAATCAAGGCCAAGACCTTTCGTTCAAGCAGTTCAAGCAGACTATGTCATATCAAGCAGTCCTCAAAATTAGAATTAGTGTCGGGAATCATGCTTGACAAACACCCTACCAATCATTACCCTTCACCAGGGCATGCGTCAAACAGTTCAAACCATATAATTCATTCATAACATGCATTCATCAAGCATACATATCATTCATGGGATATCTCCCATTACATCTAACATGGATACCAAAAAAAAAAATAGAGCTCATTGTTCATTGGCACACATCTGATAAATCCATTACTTGCATTGATCAATCATCATTTCCTTGTCATTAAAAGCAACTCACTAGTTGAAAATAATCCTTCTCTTGTTGTCAGCCTATTGGTTGAAATATATCATTTACCTCCTTAACTCATTGGTTGAAGTTGGTCTCATTTTTTCAGGTTAACCCAAGTCAACTCATTGGTTGAAATCAGTTTCTTTAAACCCTCATCAGCTCATTAGTTGATGTCAGTTAAGATCTTTAATACTCAACTCATTGGTTGAGAACGTGTCGACTTTCATTAATTCATTGGTTAATGTCAGTTGTGTCTTAGTAGTCAGCTCATTAGTTGATAACAAATTGTTGTTTACCTTCATCCATCCATTGGTCGATGTTGATATTTTCATGTTTGATCTCGCTCAATCCATTGGTTGAGAATGATGTGTCAACTTTCATCAGTTCATTGATTGATGTTAGTAATCAACTCATTAGTTGATGTCAGTCACCTTCATCAATCCATTGGTCGATGTTGGTATTCTCATGTTTGATCGCGCTCAATCCATTGGTTGAGAACGACGTGTCAAAGGCACCTCATCAGTTGATGTCATTTAAGTCTTTTGTAATCAACTCATTAGTTAATAACTAATTATCATTTACCTTCATTAACTCATCAGTTGATGTTAGGCGTCTATTTGTTTTAATCATATCGACTCACTAGTTGGGAACAGTTATTTTTGGCACCATCGCCTTTCCCCAGCAAGTGTTCTCGTTAGAACTCTTTGAAAAAATCATTTCATCAATCCCCACAGAATTTACCTTCCATTTTCATACCCCCATGTAGGAATTCATGCATTCATGGTATTCATAAGCATTGCATCTCAGGTTCAAAAATTGTGTTTTTATATATATTTAAGTCTCTTCAATCTCGTCGAAACGAAGATTTACAATCACCGTGTCTCCGGATAGAAGAAACTTAAATAGGGGCATCTGTCATACACCAATTTTTGACCTCTGAGATCCCATCATTTTCTAAGTTTTATGATCATTATCATTATCATTTATCATCATGCATATTTTATTTACTAACAAAAAAAAATATAAAAGAAAAAAGTTTGTTGCTTGTGTGTCAAAAACAGGAGAATGATCAAGAGAAAGCTGGAGAAATTAGGGTTTTGAGGCCCACAATAAGTTCAACATTATCTCAAGATTCAAAGGTTCCTTCAATCAATATTCAAGTCCAAGGATGGCTCAGTTTAAGGCAGACAACTCTCAAGATCGCCCGAAGCGCCAAATTAGGGTTTTGACCTAATTTCACCAGAGGATTGACTTTTAATCAGGATATGATTACAAGACTCAAAATATGATTCAAAGGCATTCAAATCAACATTATAGTCCATTCATGTCATTCGACGGAGGAGAAGACCTTGATTCATTGAAAGATCGCAAAATTGCAGTTCACTGAAAAAAGTCAACTGCAGTCAAAAATCAAGATTTTTGGTCAACATCAATTATTTGAAGTAATATTCATCATTTGATCAAGGATTGATCATAATTCATCAAGAAAAGTTCAGAAATCAACAAAACTCAAAATTGCAAAATTAGGGTTTTTGACCTAAAAGTCAACTGAACTTTGACCAGCCATAACTCTCTCCTGATTTATCAGAAAAATTCCAACCAAACCTCATTTTAAAGGAAACTCAATTATCTACCAAATGCAATTGGTCCCATGATCATCAGATTCACCATTTGGGAGATATGAGCCAAAACATTATAGGTCATTTTGAAAATCAACAAAAAACAATTTTTTGTCAAAGCCCATATCATCAAGATAACTTGTCCAAATGAAAAAAAAGCTTCCAAAGTGGCTTGTAGAGGAGATGTTGGGCTTTCCAAAAAGTACAAGAACACCTTCATAGGATCAAAATTGAGGGATATATGCCTTGATGAAGTTAACCTTTTTTTTGGAAAAATGCATGAAACAAGTAATGACCAAAACTTGATTCTTTTTCAAAAAGGCCAATTCTTTTGTGATTCCATCTTGGTTCTCATATGGATAAGGGCATTCAAGACCTATCCATGGTTCATGACATTTTATTGAATTTTATTCATTTAAAATTTAATTAAAGTGAGATAATTCAAAGATATTATCCAAGATGCTCATGTGATGCAAGCAATGACCAATTCAAAGATGCTTCAAGATCATATTGCAAGATTGGAGAGAATAATACCTGAGTGTTTTAACCAGGTTAAGTAAATGCACTCATTGAAAAAATATTCCATTTTATCCGTTTTCCAAAAATCAATCATGGCAATTCCAACTTGCAAGGCTTCAAGATCAGATCTTATTGCCTATAAATAAAGCTTCAAACTTCATTCAAAGGGGAGCACAACAAGAACCACAAAGCCCTAGCTCAAGGCATCACTCCATATTTTCCAAAAATTTCAAGAAAACTTACAATTTTCGAATTCATACTTGCAGCCCTTATCAATCAAATCCAAGCACTCTAATCATCTCCTAGGACCTAATAGGGTAGGTAAGCATGCATCGCTATGGTTGAAAGCCCCCGGATCACGTGTTCAATATTCACCATTTTCATTCATTTTCTTTGATTTTCGTATCTCATGATTTAACATATTTTAATGTAAACTAATGTTTCTAACAAGTTCCCAAGATGGTCTGGGAGAGGTTTAACCCCTTACATGTAAGCTTCCACGTAAGAATTCTCATATGCCATGAATAGGTTTTCAATGATGTGAACTTTCGTACGCCATGTTCCATGCGTTTTTAGCCAAAACCAACACCACCATCGTGTTTACGAGATCATTTTAAGTCGATATGTGTGGCCTTTGTTTTCGTTCATGGCTGTTTTTGCAGGTTTCAAAAGCATGGAAATCTGAAGAAAAATCCGCAGCTAAATCCGCGGGTAACGTAAAGAAAAGATGAATAGTGCTGGTTGAAAATCTGACCGCTTGCGTGGCAAAAGGCCGGCGTGTGGTTGGCCAGTCAACACCTACGTGGGCCTTGTGCTGACTGGGTGGAGACCTTTGATCCACTGCTTTGTTCTCCACCATCACACCATGTGCCTCACGCTATCAACCATCCGATCAATCAGCTCATCAATCCAATGCTCCTGAGCCTGCATCCTCACCATAGACTTTCAGGATCTACCACACAGGATCCGGTTTATATTTATTTTCTATTTATTTTTAATTCTATTTAATTTCTCTTTTAAAATTGATTAAAAATACTTTAAAAAACCAAAAAAAAAAAAATTCTGTTTTAGGTTGATAAAATGTTTGATTAATTTTTGACTAAAAAAATATTTTATTTTTATTCATAATTTATTTATTTTTCTTAATTAATTAGTAGTTATGTAAATATTTCTTTTTAATTATTTTCAAACACTCAAAAAACTCCAAAAAATATTTTCCTTTTATATTTAGGTTTATATTTTTATAATTTAATTTTTGACATAAAAAAAATACTATTTGTATTGTTAAGTTTAATTATTTGTATAATTATTTGTTTAATTAGTTTTTAATTAACTCAAAATCAATTCCAAAAATCACAAAAAAAGAGTGAATTAGGGTAAAATTAATTTAGACATAGGATTTTTATCTTATTTTCTAAACTTATTTTTCCTTTATCATCCAACTTTCAATTTCAATGGCAATTTACTGCTTTATTCTAAATTCCATAAATAAATTGTAATAGCGTAAATTCAATTTTCTCGCATTTACTTTTCGCACCAATAATCATGTAAATCTCCCAAAGCGATGTAATAGCGTAGGATTTAATTTCTTGTACATATTTAATTATTAGTAATTAGGTGATAAGATAATAATTGAATCGCTAGTTCACTAACTCAGGATATAAATATCTGAATACAACACAATTCGCACACTTGCACCTCTAGGGTTTCCCCTCTTGTTACTTTTTAATCATACCATCATTTAAGAAAAGTATTAAACGCATAGGAAAGATCTTATAAATTAAGGGTAGGTAACTCCTAAATTGCTTGCTGAAACAAATCAATTTCAATTGGGCCTCACCCTGAGTATAAGACCCAACACCTTCATTTTCAAACAATGTATTTTCAAAACTTCTCATCTATTTTCAAAACTTTCATCTGGTATTTGAAGGGCATTATTCCCGGTGAAACTCTTCAGAGACCTATGTGACCTAGTGTCCATCTTCACTTCTTCTATTTTCAAATCAATTTCAAAATGGTTTTCAACCAAACTTTCAATCACTGTTTTCACAAAACAAATTTCAAAAGATAAAACTTTGTAGGCATCCGCCAAGGATCATTACAAGGTTTTTCAAATAAAAAGTTCAAATACTCTTCATACCTCGTTGTCAAAATAACTTCAAAAAAATGATATTTGTATACATCCGCCAAGGATTATTACAAAGTCAAACCATTCAAAAAATGATATTTGTATACATCCGCCAAGGATTATTAAAAAGTCAAAACATTTTCCAAATACACACTCTTACACCTTTTCAAGCAAACGAATCAAACAAGACAAAAAGTGAGCTAAGCAAAATTAAGAGCCCATGGATAACCATGGATACAAAGGGTGCTTAAAACCTTCCCTTTGTATAACCAACCCCCCGAACCCAAAATCTGTCAAAAGGTCTTTCCTGTTCTTTTATGCCTTTCCTAAATATTGGATAAAATAAAAGTCAGTGGCGACTCTTGCAAAAAATCCGCAAACAAACATTTTTTAGTATTTGCGAAGAAAAAAAAAAGGAGTCAGTTCGAAAAACCGAGTTACACCTATTTCCAATTAAGGATCAATGTCTATGTTGTCAACCCAAAGTTTCACTGCTTCCGATTCTACCTCTAGAATCCAAGCCAACATGTGAATCCAAAGCTTCACCACCTCTATTTCCGATCAAGTATCAAGGTCAACCGGAGTATCATTTCCCCATGAATGCATGTGTAACAAGACTCACAATCTATGCAATTAATTAAGATTATCACACAATCTTAACATACCGCATACCACAATAATCGCACCATTAGAATTATCTACCAAATGTTGCACAACATGCATACATCATCAATAAAGCATTCACATTCACATAGCATTTATCAATCACAATAACATATAGCATATAAGCCAATCAATGTCATTCTCAACAATTCCCCAAAACAACATATACATTTGCTAAATCTAAGCATCATGTATACATACAATTATCGAAACATATACAATTAAGAATTATCCATATAATGTTAACATCCAAGCATATCACCAAAACTCAACTAATTGAATTATTTAACCATTTTACAAAACACATTTATCACACAACAATGCATAACAATTAGCATTCATCATTTCCAAATCTCACAATTAGCACGCGGTACAAAATACCATTACATGTTATCCACAATTAATATTAATCCATGACATACACTATCACATGTCATTTACACAACCATCTAAGATTAAGTCATCAAGTAACCATTGTCCATAATTTCATTTTAAATAGCATACATTCATTCACACACATCATGAATATTACACCACATAACATGCCATCATAATGTTATTCACAAATTATCAAGTTATAACGCACATATACATAATTACGTGTTAACAACATCATAATTTATTCATCATGTACTAACCATTCTACTTCAATCATATAGATAATTTCATTAGCTTCCCAACGATTCGAACGACGCATAAAACGGAGTTATAGATCAAAAGTTATGACATTTTGAAGTTTTCACAAAAAATTTGACAACAGGGTCCGCTTAGCGGCCGCGCGATTATGTAGAAAAATACAGCAGCAAACAGACTTACGAAAATACTATATCTCCACCCAAAATTGTTAGAACAAGAATTGTTCTGATCAATATTCTTAGTTTTGATGATAACATTATATATGAATTTTGTATAAGACAATGTGGTACTCTAATCCTATGCATTTTCCAATTCAGGAAATATATAAAGAGTATGCACAATTCAGCGCAGCAAGCACTGACTCAGAAGGTTCAAGTATGCAACATCAGAACATGCTCTCGCAAGACATCAGAAGATGGTCAAGCAGAATCAGAACATGGTCTATGAAGCATCAGAAGAACTTGAGTTTAGAAGCAGAAGCATTGAAGTTCTTATGGTATCACGCTAGAAGCACTTCAAAGTCCGAAGACAAGAAGATGCTCTGCACCAAGCTATTTGACTCTGATTAATTCAAACGTTGTATCTACAAACATCAGATCAGAAGCAAGTACAAGATGACAGGCTACGCTGACTGACAAAAGGAACGTTAGAAGCTATTAAAGGCAAAGTCAGTTAAAGCAGGAAAAGCAAGGCTCGAGGTAATTGACAAAAGAGTGAAACATTAAATGCAATGCTACACGGATCATGCAACGCATTAAATGCTCACAACGGTCATCTTCTCATAACGCCTATAAATAGTGAAGTTCTGATCAGAAGCAAGTTGCCGAAACTCTTACAACTCTTGCAAACTTGCTGAAACGCTGCTGAATTAAAGTCTATCAAACTTCATCTTCAACCTCACTTCATTTGTAATATCTTAGTATGAATTAAGCTTAGAACTTAATAGAAATACCACAGTTGTGATTATAGCTTATTAAGAAGCATTGTAATACTCTTGTAAGAATTTGTTTTACATTAATTTGTAAAAGGTTCCTAGAGTGATCAAGTTGTGATCAAAATACTCTAGAAGACCTAGAGGGTATCTAAATGGAAAACCATTGTAATCAAGGTTGATTAGTGGATTAAATCCTCAGGTGAGGTAAATCACTCTAAGGGGGTGGACTGGAGTAGTTTCGTTAATAACGAACCAGGATAAAAATCATTGTGCTATTGTTTTTATCTTAAGAGCTTTTAAAGTCACACTTATTCAAACCCCCCCTTTCTAAGTGTTTTTCTATCCTTTAATTGGCATCAGAGCGCCGATTCTAAGGTGTAAGCACTTAACCGTGTTAGAAAAGATTCAGGAAGAGAAAAACACTAAGTCAAGATGGTTGACACTCCAACACCTACATCTACATCTGGCTCTGCTGAGCAATACAATGGAAATGGTAACAATGGCTACACTAGACCACCAGTATTTGATGGTGAAAACTTTGAATATTGGAAAGATAAACTCGAAAGTTACTTTCTTGGTTTAGATGGTGACTTATGGGATCTTCTGGTGGATGATTACAAACATCCTGTGAAAGCTAGTGGAGTAAAGCTGACAAGACAAGAAATGAGTGATGATCAAAAGAAGCAATTCAAAAATCATCACAAGTCAAGGAATGTTTTGCTGAATGCTGTCTCTCATGCTGAATATGAGAAGATATCTAACAGGGAAACTGCCTATGATATATATGAATCATTGAAAATGACTCATGAAGGAAATGCCCAAATCAAAGAGACCAAAGCTCTTGCTTTAATAGAGAAATATGAAGCCTTCAAGATGGAGGATGATGAAAACATTGAAACTATGTTCTCAATATTTCAAACTCTAACTGCTGGATTAAGAGTTCTTGACAAGGGATACACAAAGGCTGATCACGTCAAGAAGATCATCAGAAGCTTGCCCAGAAGATGGGGTCCTATGGTGACTGCATTCAAAATTGCCAAGAATCTGAATTAAGTCTCTCTTGAAGAATTGATCAGTGCTCTGAGGAGTCATGAAATTGAGCTGGATGCTAATGAACCTCAGAAGAAAGGTAAGTCTATTGCATTAAAATCTAATTATAAAAAATGCACTAACGCTTTTCAGGCTGAAGAAGAAGATTCTGAAGAATCAGAATCAGAAAAGGAAGATGAACTGTCCATGATCTCTAGAAGGGTAAACCAACTCTAGAAAAGCAAGCATAGGAAGTTCAAGAACTTCAAAAGTTCTAATAGGCTTGAAAAAGGAGAATCTTCTGGAAGCAGAAGATATGACAAGAAGAAGGTCACGTGCTTTAAGTGCAATGAACCAGGTCATTACAAGAATGAGTGTCCAAAGCTTCAGAAGGAGAAGCCCGAGAAGAAGTTTCATAAGAAGAAAGGTCTTATGGCAACTTGGGATGATTCAGATTCATCAAAATTAGAATCAGACTCTGAAGGCGAGCAGGCAAATGAAGGATAGAAAAACACTTAGAAAAGGGGATTTAAATAAGTGTGACTTTAAAAACTCTTAAGACAAAAACAATTTCACAATGATTTTTATCCTGGTTTATTGTTAACGAAACTACTCCAGTCCACCCCCTTAGAGTGATTTACCTCACCTGGGGATTTAATCCATTAATAAACCTTGATTACAATGGTTTTCCACTTAGATACCATCTAAGTCTTCTAGAGTATTCTGATCACACCTTGATCACTCTAGGAACCTTTTACAAATTAATGTAAACAAATTCTTACAAGACTATTACAATGCTTCTTACTAAGCTATAATCACAACTGTGATATTTCTCTTAAGTTCTAAGCTTAAATCTCACTAAGATATTATAATGAAGTGAGGTTGAAGATGAAGTTCGTAAGACTTTGATTCAGCAGTGTTTCAGCAAGTATTAAAGAGTTGTTCATAAACTGGTGTGTAAATTCGTAACCTTGCTTCTGATTAGAACTTCACTATATATAGGCGTTTTGAGAAGATGACCGTTGGGAGCATTTAATGCGTCACGTGATCCGTACAGCATTGCATTTAATGTTTCACTCTTGTGTCAACTACCTCGAGCCTTGCTTTTCCTGCTTTAATTGACTTTGCCTTTAATAGCTTCTAACGTTCCTTTTGTCAGTCAGCGTAGCCTGTCATCTTGTACTTGCTTCTGATCTGATGTTTGTAGATACAACGTTTGAATTAATCAGAGTCAAATAGCTTGGTGCAGAGCATCTTCTTGTCTTCGGACTTTGAAGTGCTTCTAGCGTGATACCATAAGAACTTCAGTGCTTCTGCTTCTAAACTCAAGTTCTTCTGATGCTTCATAGACCATGTTCTGATTCTGCTTGACCATCTTCTGATGTCTTGCGAGAGCATGTTCTGATGTTGCATACTTGAACCTTCTGAGTCAGTGCTTGCTGCGCTGAATTGTGCATACTCTTTATATATTTCCTGAATTGGAAAATGCATAGGATTAGAGTACCACATTGTCTTATACAAAATTCATATATAATGTTATCATCAAAACTAAGAATATTGATCAGAACAATTCTTGTTCTAACAATCTCCTACTTTTTTATGATGACAAAAACATATATAATTGATATGAATTTGCAATCAGAATATCAGATGACTAAAGACAATTACACAGTTTTAGCATAAGCATATAAACATAGTGTGTGAATATGTCTCCCCCTGAGATTAACAATCTCCCCCTGAAATAAATACTAGAAGAATTTATAAATAAAATACTTCCCTGAGTATTTTCCATTTCAGTCGAGACGTTCACATTTGCCTAGAACTTCAGAACATTCAGAGCTTCTGCTTCTTGCTTTCATAGGACAACTTCAGAGCTTTGAATTTCTTCTTGAATCATTGCATGCTTGATTGTATCAAAACATTCTTGAATGTACCAGAGCATCATCAGAGCACTTTTACATCCTGAGATGTTTCAGAACAAACTAGACGACAAAAGTCAGAGCATGAATGAATCAGAACATTCTTTTAAGAAAGAACATATATCAGAGCAATGCTAAACAATATCAGAGCAAACTTTGATAAGTTCTTAAAATAATTATGTATCTGAACATATAAGGGATAAGAATGTGTTAGAGCATATGTTGCCACGAGAATATCAAAACATTCTTCCTTCTTGCTTCTGATCTTGAAGCTTCACAGCACTAAGCTTGCTTCAATTTCCAGGAGCATGTTTCTTTACAGAATTGCTTTTCCCCATGTATTTGCTTCTCATGTTGAGCTTTTTCAGAATATGTTCAATCCTACAAAAAATCTCAAAGACATAGAACTTGCAAATAATGTTAGGAATGTTGAGACTTACTCCCAGCAACTGATATAATAAATCAGATCAATTATCATGTTTCTCCCTCTTTTTGTCATAACATCAAAAAGCAGATAAAAGATTCAGATGAAAAACAATATGAGAGAAGATAATGTTTCATTGATTCAACAAAATATCAGAAGATACAGAAGGAGAGAAGCAGATGCAAGAAACAGATGCAAAAAATAAGAAAACAACTAAGACCAAAAGACTACGACTAGCGTAGCCTAGAGACTATCTTGGCCATAAGGTTTTAAATCTCAGAAGTGCTTTCAGTCTGCGTCTTCATAAATGAGCGAAACTCATCATGAGTATCTTCATGCTTATCCAAACGAGAAGCTAGAGCATCTTGATTCTTTTGAAGAGCCTTCATGGTGTTCACCAGAAGAGAAGGTTCATCAGAAGAAGTTTCACAGCTATCATTCAGAGGAGTAACATGCTCAACAGCAGCATCTATCATGAGAACATCATCTTGATTTTCCTGAACACGAAGTTTCTCAGCAGGATGATTCTCAGTTGTTTGCTTCTCAGCATCAGCTTCTGACATAGAAGCATCTTGAGCATAATCTGGAGCAGGGATATCAGACTCTTCATTCTCAAGATCCTGAAGAATCTCAGCCAAATTCCTTGGAGGTGTAGGAGCAGCAACTTCTGATGGATATTCAACAGCAGGATATACCATATCTGGTGCTTTCTTTGAGGGATTCTCCCTTAGCCAGTTGAATAAAGACTGAAAATCTATAGTCAGAATAAGAAACTGAGGCTTCCATACAACCATTGCAAGGCATGGTTCATCTTCCAGCTCATCTACAAACTTCTTCTTCTCAAGAGATCTCCAATTTCTGATTGGATGATAGTACCTACCATCATCAACTTCTAAGAGACAACCAAAAGAACCAGATGCCTCATCCACGCATCTCTTCTGGATGTTCATAACATCAAACTGAAAATCCTTCTTAAAGATTCTCCAAAAGCTTCGAATAGCAGCATGATCCAACTTGGAGTCATGAGCAGCTCTCAAAGTTTCCATCCTTGTTCTGAACTTAAGCATGAAAAGGTCAAAACAGACATCAAGAGAGGGTTCAGGAGGGTTAAAGGTGAATCGATAATCAGGGTACATAAGGCAATAGGGTTTGGATTTTCTTGAAGGTAAAGAATGGGTTAGAGAAGGTGTAGAATCTGTGGTGAAGGTGAATGAAGATGAATTTTTAGAAGGTGTTAGGGGAATGGCATTTAGTGGTTCAGGGTTCAGAATTAGTGTAGAAGGAGGTGGTTAGAAACTGTTTGGAATGGGGAAAGAATTTTGGGGTTCAGAAGGAGGAGACTTTCTCTGAGAGGAATAGGTAGAGGCATCTGCATGAAAAGCTTTCTTGAGGCGCTTATCAAGGTATTCATCAGATTGAACTTTGAGAGGATCATAGAGTTGCTTCTGCTTCTTAGCTGGCTTAGCAGTAGGTCCTGCTTCTGAGGCCTTTCTCTTCAATCTCTTTTCCTTCTTCTTCTGTTCTTTCTTTCTCAACTCATCCAGAGATGGAAGAGTTCTCCCTCGAATCCACGATGGATCAACAGAAGATTGAGCTTTGACACAAGACTTCTAATAGCGCTTAACAGATTTGGCAAGCTCTTCTTTGAACAAGTGAGAGAAACTTTCAACAGGGATTCTTCTAGTCAGAATATCTGGAAATATTCTTGGAATATAAGTTACTTTCTCAATCAGAAGCATCCTTTGTAAATCAAAAGCATTCAGAATGTGTCCTTGAATCACAGTTAAGAACATGGGCGTACCAACAGCTCTCAGAAGATCCATCAAGTCACTTTCTATCAGAATATTTGAAATCATTCTGGCAAGAGGAATAAAGTTCTTTTTGAAATCTGGATACTTCTTGCGTTCTTCATCTCTTGATTCTTTAATATTTGTCTTCAAATGTTGAAATAGAATATTTGAGAGATTAACCTTAATACCATTTCCAATGTAGGAAAGTACATACTTCTGATCCTGATTTACATATGTAGCAGCAAGAGATCGCTTTCTATGATACGGAGATCCCAAAATAATCTCAGCCCAAACTCTATAGGAAGGCTTCAAAGAAGTAGTTTGATGAGGTGCAGATCTAGAAGAAGACAATTCTCTATCAACCTTCTCCCAATCAACTCTACCAGGAAGAGCACCTATGATTCCATCTGAGTCATCAAGACCATACAGCTTCCTTATCATCTTCTCAGTCGCAACAACATCATGCCCTAATACGAAGGAGATGATAGCAGTTGGAGTAAGTGTTGCATGAATCCAAAAATCCATAACCAAGAGAGGCTAAACTGGTCCAACCAATCTTTCAAAGTAGTTTGACCAACCTTGTACCACCATTGCAGCCTTGGTTTTGAAATCATGTTCCAACAGATTTTCAAAATCCACCATTGTTTCGCATAGAACTTCTAGTTCATCGTGTGGAATAGAACAAGTCTTCAAAGGATGATATCCAAATTTGTGTTGAACAAGATGTGCTGAAGACATTTTGTGTTGAATACTTAAGGATGAAAGCATGAATTCACTCTGAGATTCGGTTTAAGAACTAGGGTTTATGCAACAACGTGAAAGAGAGAGATGGACAAAAGAGACAATGAATGAAGAGAGAGAATGTAAAGAGATTAATTGATATGAAGATGTGTTTATATAGAGACAGATTTAAAATGAAATGCAATATGTGTTTGAACTAATATGATTACAGAAAAACATATAATCAATTGCATTTAATGAGAAATGACGTTAGGAGAGATAACATAATATTTGAAATGATTTGCACAGTTACCTAGGGCGGCGTCTCCTCAACTGCACGCGTACTTGTCCAAATAAAGTGAACACATGTTCAACATTTGGAAAGCTGGTGACAGCTGTTTTGCTTTAAAAGAAATTCTTAATCAACTTAGATAATGAAACGTTAGTAATAATGGAATCAGAACTTCTAATTGATCAACATCATAACTTCTTATAAGAAGATAAAACAAAATCATTTCAAAACTAATTCATACGTCAAAACTTCTCATCTTCTCATTCTGGGCATAAATCCATACTGATATTCTTCAGAATGAACTTAAACCTATCTTCAGCAAGGGGTTTCGTAAAGATATCAGCCCATTGATGGTCTGTATCCACGAATTTCAAAGATAGAACACCCTTCTGAACATAGTCCCTAATGAAATGATGTTTAATCTCAATATGTTTAGCTTTGGAATGTAAGATAGGATTCTTAGATAAGCTGATAGCAGAAGTATTATCATAGAAGATAGGAATGTTACTCTCATATATCTGATAATCTTCTAACTGACTCTTCATCCAGAGCATCTGTGTACTACATCCAACAGCAGCAACATATTCTGCTTCTGTTGTAGAGAGGGCAATCGTAGCTTGCTTCTTGTTGTACCAGGAGATCAGATGACTTCCAAGAAATTGACAACTTCCAGAAGTACTCTTTCTTTCAATTCTATCTCCTGCGTAATCAGCATCATAATATCCTACTAAGTTGTATTCTTTAGATCTTCTGTAGACTAAACCAACATTAGTAGTACCTTTCAGATACCTCGGAATTCTCTTAACAACTGTTAAGTGAGATTCTCTAGGATCTGATTGGAATCTTGCGCACAGACAAACACTGAATAAAATATACGGTCTAGAAGCATTAAGATATAGAAGAGATCCAATCATACCTCTATACAACTTCTGATCTACCTTCTTACTTACCTCATCCTTACCTAAGATACACGTTGGATGCATAGGAGTTTTTGCTTCTTTACTTTCAGAAAGATTAAACTTCTTCATAAGTTCTTTCACATACTTGGTTTGATGAACATATGTTCCTTCTGATGTTTGATTGATCTGGATCCCAAGGAAATACTTGAGTTCTCCCATCATGCTCATTTCAAACTCAGTCTACATAGACTTAGCAAACTCCTTTCCAAGTGTAGCATTAGATGTTCCAAATATAATATCATCAACATAAATTTGGAAAATTAAAAGATCCTTTTTAAAGGTTTTACAAAAGAGAGTAGTATCCACTTTTCCTCTAGTGAAACCATTATCTAGAAGGAAAGAACTTAATCTTTCATACCAATCTCTAGGAGCTTGCTTCAATCCATATAATGATTTCTTTAGTTTAAAAACATGAATTGGAGACTTAGAGTCTTCAAAACCAGGAGGTTGGTGGACATAGACTTCTTCATCTATATAACCATTTAAGAAGGCACTCTTAACATCCATCTGATATAGAGTGATGTTATGTTGAGTGGCAAAAGAAATCAATAAGCGAATAGATTCTAACCTGGCCACTGGTGTAAAGGTTTCAGTATAGTTAATACCTTCTTACTGACTATAGCCCTGAGCAACCAATCTGGCTTTGTTTCTTACAATTTCTCCTTTTTCGCTTAGCTTGTTTCTGAAGACCCACTTCGTACCAATGATGTTAAATCCTTTTGGTCTAGGAACAAGATCCCATACATCATTCCTTGTAAACTGATTTAGTTCTTCTTGCATGGTAATTATCCAGTCTGCATCTTCTAGAGCTTGATCAACAGAAGTTGGCTCGGTCAGAGAAACAAGACCTAATTGACATTCTGCATTGTTCTTAAGGAATGCTCTTGTTCTGATAGGATCATCCTTCTTTCCAAGAATGACATCTTCTGAGTGAGTAGAGTTGAGTCAAGAAGATCTTCTGATAGTTGGCTCTTCAGAAATTCTAAGATTCTCTAAAGAGGCAGCAACTTGATCTTCTTATCCTTTGCTTCTGGGTTCTTCAGCTTCTGATACTTTGCTTCTTGGTTCATCAGCTTCTGAAATTGAGATATCTATGTCTGCAAAATTCTCAAACTGCTTTGGCTTTTCAAGACCAAGCTTATCATCAAATCTGATATTGATTGATTCTTCAACAATCAATGTTTTAGTATTGTATACTCTGTAACCTTTAGAGCATTCAGAATATCCATGAAGAAAACACTTATGTGCCTTAGAATCAAACTTACTCAGATGAGCTTTAGTATTTAGAATAAAACAAACACAACCAAAAGGATGAAAATATGAAATGTTGGGCTTTCTGTTCTTCCACAATCATAAGGAGTCTTATTAAGAATAGGTCTGATAGAGATTCTATTCTGAATATAGCATGCAGTGTTTATTGCTTCTGCCTATAAATGTTTAGCCATATTGGTTTCGTTGATCATGATTCTGGCCATTTCTTGTAGAGTCCTATTCTTTCGCTCTACAACTCCATTTTTCTATGGAGTTCTAGGACAAGAGAAATCATGGGCAATACCATTTTATTTGAAGTAAACCTCAAAGAATCTGTTCTCAAATTCGCCACCATGATCACTTCTGACCTTTATGATTTTACACTCTTTCTCATATTGGATCTGAGTGCAAAATTCAAAGAACACTGAATGAGACTCATCCTTGTGTTTCAAGAACTTTACCCATGTCCAGCGACTATAATCATCTATGATGACTAATCCATATTTCTTCCCTCTGACAGATGCTGTTTTGAATGGGCCAAACAGATAAATGTGCAGAAGTTCTAGGGGCCTAGAGGAAGAAACAACATTCTTAGACTTGAATGCGGGTTTGGAAAACTTCCCTTTCTGACATGCTTCGCAAAGAACATCTGATTTGTATTTCAGATTAGGGAGTCCTCTAACCAGATTTAGTTTGTTAATCTGAGAAATCTTTCTCAAACTAGCATGGCCTAATCTTCTGTGCCAGACCCGTTTCTCTTCGCTAACAGACATAAGACAAGTTACCTTCTGATTCTTAAGATCCTGAAGATCAATCTTGTAAATGTTGTTCTTTCTCGTGCCTGTAAATAGGATTGAGCCATTCTTCTGACTTACAACCTTACAAGACTTTTGATTAAAGATTATGTCATAACCATTGTCACTTAATTGACTTATGGACAACAATTTATGAGCTAATACATCTACCAGAAGAACATTAGTTAGAGAAGGAGAGTTACCAGTACTTATGGTTCCTGAGCCAATTATCTTTCCCTTCTGATATCCTCCAAACTTAACTTCTCAACAGATTTAAGCACCAGGTCTTGGAATATAGACCTTCTTCCCGTCATGTGTCGAGAGCACCCAGAGTCAAGGTACCATGACATGCTTTCCTTTGTTTTCTTTGCAGCCAAGTATATCTGCAACGGGAATAATCTTTTCCTTAGGTACCCACATTTTCTTGGGTCCTTTCTTGTTAGTTCTCCTGAAGTTCTGATTGAACTTGGGTTTAGCATGATAAACAACAGGAGGTAAAACATGATAATTCTTATTCTGAGTTACATGATATTTCCTAGGTTACGTCACATGCTTCTTGGTGTGTGTAATGTGAAAGCTTTTAGCATGGGATGTGAGTTTAATATCATGGGAGTGGCTGTGGACCTCCGTTTTTTGGGCCATACCTCTGAGCGGGAGAGATACGTGAACTGACTCTTTTTTATCGCTTATGCTTTCGCATTTTTGAAAATTCACAGAGTCGCCACCGACCTTTTATTTTATCCAATTAAGGAAAGGTTTATAAAAGAAACAGAAAAAAGACCTTTAAGAAATTCTGGGTAAGGGGGTAGGTTATACAAAGGGAAGGTGTTAGCACCCTTTGTATCCATGGTTATCCATGGGTCTTAAGTTTGCTTAGCTCACTTGTTTTTCGATTACTTTTCAATTGCTTTAGAATGCTCATATGTGGTTTCAAATACCTTTGTAAATTGAATTTGTAATGATCCTTGTGCGGATGTATACAAAATGTTTGTTTATCTTTTGAAAGATGTTTTGAAAAAGAACGTTAACTTTGTAATGATCCGTGTTTGGATGCGCCCAAAATATTGTCTTTTTGGAAAGTTTTGTTTTGAAAAACAACAGTGTATGAGAATTTTGTTTGTTTTGATTTGAGCAAGCAAACTAGGAGGTCTACCCTGAGTTGTAAGGTCTTTATCCTATTTCCTTTAAAAATCTATCCTTTCACCGGATACAAACAAAAGGTTCGATTTTGTACTCGAAACAGTAGAATTTTGACTTTTGATTAAGAATGAGAAGGGATTACCTTAAGAGGTGCAAGTGTGATTGTGTTTGGATTCAGATATTTTATCTTTGAAGTTAGTGATCTAACGGTTCAATTTTATCTTTGACATACACGCAGTTTATATTTGCGAGAAAATTATAATGCGGAAATGTAAAGTGCGGAAAGTAAATCTACGCTATTACATTGATTGTGCAGGAAATGTAAACTAGCCTATTTACATGAATTTGACATCCTATACATTTATCTAGGAATTTAAATTGCAAAAAAAAAATAATAAAAGGCATGTTTTTGGATTTTTTATGATTGATTTTAATTATAATTAATGCATGATTAATTAAATTAAAATGAAGAAAAAAAAATGAAAATAGATTTAAACCTAGAAATTAAGTTTAAAATATGTACAAAATATTTGTCAATTAATTTTAAAACAAAACTAATTTTTTTGGAATTTTTGAAATTGATTTGAAATTGATTTGAAATTGATTAAGCTAATTAATACATAATTATACAAATAATTAAAACTTAAAGAGAAAATTATTCAAAATATGTACAAAATTAGTCTATAATATATAAACAATATTTTATATAAAGAACAATTTTTTTTATGATTTTTGATTGGTTAAGAATAATTAAAAAGCAAATATATAAATATATACTAATTAATTATGCAAAATATTGAAATTATGAAGAAAAATAAAATATTTTTATATCATAAAATAAAATATTATTTTAGAAGTCTAAAAATATTTTTTGTGTATTTTTTGGATTTTTAAAACTATTTTTAATTAATTTTGTAAAGAAATTAAAATAGAAATAAAAATATAAAGATAATAATCAGGTGTGGAAATTAAATAAAATCCATGGTATGGGGATTCATTCTGATGCGTTGGATGAGTCATTAAATGAGATCTGATGGCTCAGATGGTGAGGGACCACCACTTATGACGCGCCTGCAAACACTGAAACCAAGGGTTATATTTAAAAAAACGCGTGCGTCTGAACCAATGGGGGGAAGACACGTCTTCGTCTTCAACCTCCAGACGCCTCTTTTAACAGCGCTTTTATGAGAGAAGCGCTGTAATTGATGAGCTTCAAACCTGCAAAATAACGAATAGGGGTAAACCTGAAAAGAAATTTGGCGCGACATGTTCATTCAACTGGGTTTGGCTCACTGAGTTCGAATATGCCATCAATTTCACTTAATTTTGCTTCTAATGGAAAGCCCTAAAATTTAGTTTATGAACCCTAGAATGGTATCTTCCTATTTAAGCAACCAAACCTTAATTAAGTGTCCAGAAACGATCAAACTAAGCTCAAATATATGTCTACATCTTGTTAAATGTGCATGTATTATGAGATACGAATTGGTTTTTGTTTGAACAAATCGTGACCTGTAGTGCTTGATTCAATGAGTTTCAAAGCTTGCAGATGATCTGGATAGGTTCAGTGAAGTTCAAGGAACGTGTTTGAGTGTTTACTTTGTATTGAAAATGGATTAAACTCAGAATTCGAATTTTGAATTTCTTTGAAATTTTCAAATTGTTACAAGCATGGTACAAGCATAAAGATGGCTCTTTCGTGTCTTTTTTATTGTGAAGTGTTATAGCCTTTATATAGACTATGTTGTGCTTAGAATTGAAGCTAAGAAGCCTTTAGTTGCCTTTGTGGAATTCTTGATTTTTTTATATTAAAAACCTTTGAATTGTTGACCAAGTCTTCTTCTCTTCAATACTCTTGCCTTGTACTTCAATCTTCTGCAGAAAATTGAAGATTCCTTGATGACTCATGCTTAGATTGTAAGCTATCCATTATCCTTCCATTTTTCCTTTTTATTTAATCTTAAAATAAGATAAAATTAAGCCAAAAATGGATAAAAATGGTATGGGCTTGGTCTTGGTCGTGGGAGGCCCATAATAACATGGCAAACATGTTTGAACCATGAAAACTTGGCCCCATTTGGAAAAAAATGCATTTTTGAGCAATGTTGGTTTTATGCATTTTCCAAAATTTAGCCAACTTCAACAAGGTGTAAATCCCTCAATTTTTGTCATATGAAGGAGTTCTTGCACTTTTTGGAAACCTCAAAGAGTCCTCTAACCAATGTATTTGGTATCATGTCAAAATGATTTTTGATGCTCCTTGTGTGTCCTTTTGAAAAAAGTGTCTTTTTGTTGATTTTGAAAATGACCTGTAATGTCTTTGATCATATTTTTCAAATGGTAAATCCAATGACCATGGGATCAATTGCATTTGAAAGATAATTGAATTTCCTTCAAAATGAGCTTTGGTTTGAATTTTTTGGATGAAGGATGAGAGAGTTATGACCAGTCAAAGTTGAGTTGACTTTTCAGGCAAAAACCCTAATTTTGAATCTTAGGGTTTTGTTGATTTTTGATCTTTCCTTGATGAATTATGATCATCCAATGATCAAATGATGAATCCTTTGACAAAATATGGATTTTGACAAAAAATTTCATTTTTGACTGTCTGTTGACTTTTTGGGTCAAACGGGTCGTCTGTTGACTGTTTGAGCTGCTGACGGTGCGTCTGAGTGAATTGAAGTTTGGAAATTTGTATGATGGTACTTTGAGATATATGGATGTGCATGAAATCCATTTGAGGTCTCAAAAACTTGTTTCTCCTGTAAAAACAAGAAAACCCTAGTCAGGGACTGTTTGTGTAGGAGACAGTTAAGCGTACCTGATTTTTGTGCAGTGTTGAGTCTCTGCTAATCGCGTGATATTCAGAAGACTTCTAGAACAAAAATCTTGGAATTTTGAATTGCAAAAGATTGATTTGATTGATGGTACAAAACACTGAGAATTGTACTGCCAGCAGTTTGGCTGTCAACTGACTGTTCAGGTATTGACGTAACAGTTAGAGTGAAAAATCAACAGTCAAAGTTAATTTTCTTTTTTGTTGCTTTTGTTTTATGTGAAAAATGAAAGTTTATTTACATGACTTGTTAAAAAAACACAGACATAATAAATAACTAATATTTATTGTATGCGGGCAAAATTACTGATAATAACCCTGAAAATCATTTAATGCACAGAAAAATGAATATTTGACTGGCAGAAAACACATAAAATATTATCTGAGTAATTAAGCAATATTATGACAAATAGTACAACATTTAATACTGTCGGTACAAATATTACATACTATATTAAACAGTACGACGAATAAACGGTACATTTAAGAAATAAGAAATACGGCAAATTTTAAGAATGACGATTGATAACCCATGCTACAAATAGTAACATGTAGATGATTGGGAGCATAAGCATCCCAGGTCCACAGTGTTCCGGGCTATGTAGACAGAAGAAAGATATGATCACCGTAGCAATGGTGATGACCATAAGAAAACATGTTTCCCACCGCTTCGCCATTTTGTCGGGGAAGAAGAAAGGATGGATTATGAAGTAGAAATTTGAGAGATGAATTAGAATTTGATGTGAGATTTTTATGAAAAAAAATGAGAGGTATTTATAGAGTGGAAAGAAGGATAGAGACGTTGGGGAATGATGTGATTCCGTACAAAAGGAAAATTTGAGTGGAAATAAGATTTGAAAGAAAGTGTATGATAGTGTTGGGAAAAAGAGAGTTGTAGAGAATAAAGTTAGGATTTGATTTTTGAAAAAGAGATTTGAAAAGATTTTTGAAAATAATGGAATATAGTACAAAATTAGTGGGAAACAAAAGATAATAATCTACTTGTTACCAGTACAGTTTTAGTTTCCTGATTCTGCGCCTGCAAAAAGATTTAACTCTGTACCAATTGAGTCAGTGCTATTTATCTGTAAATAAATAAATAGCATGTGTGAAGTAATAAACAGTATTTGGCGTTTGCGTAAGAATACATTCAATTGCAAGCCAAATTACTGTATAAGAAAAATTCTAAAAACTAAGTATTTCATATGTCAGGATATTTATTGAAATAAAAATCCATGATTATATGAGACTCTTAATTTTCAGATTGGAGTATTCTTGAAAAAAGATGCGGGCAAATTTTGGGGTATAACAGTTGCCCCTATTCAATCTTCTTAAACCTGAAGAGATTGTCTGAAATCTGAAGGTAGAAGATGATTGAATATTTAGATGCCCTGAAAATTTGCACTTACCTTGATCAGAAGAAATGTTGGAAGTGGCATTTGAATGTCGTCTGCGAAATGTTGTTGGCAGATTGAAAATTACCTGAGATGGGCTTTCAGATGCCACCTGGTAAATGGGTTGAGGGTTTGTTCATCAGAATGAATTCATTGATTATATCTTGATGAAGGATTTGAAAGTCTTTGTGTTGACTGTTTCGGAACCGTCCAAGGTTACCGCTTTAAGTCTAGGAGGATGATTGCTACGGAACTTGTCCAAAGTTTTTCTCTGCTTTAGATTTTGAAAGTTGATCATTGTGGAACCGTCTGAGGTATCGACTTTAGATCTCCAATGTTAGATCGTTCTGGAACCGTCTAAGGTATCAACTTTAGATCTTCGATGTTAGATCGTTCTGGAACCGTCTGAGGTATCAACTTTAGATCTTCGATGTTAGATCGTTCTGGAACCGTCTGAGGTATCAACTTTAGATCTGCAATGTTAGATCGTTCTGGAACCGTCTGAGGTATCAACTTTAGATCTGCAATGTTAGATCGTTCTGGAACCGTCTGAGGTATCAACTTTAGATCTGCAATGTTAGATCATTCTGGAACCGTCTGAGGTATCAACTTTAGATCTGCAATGTTAGATCGTTCAGGAACCGTCTGAGGTATCAACTTTAGATCTTCGATGTTTGTTTTTGAGTCGATAAGTGATCATAATGAATCTTCGGCTTGATTATATCTGAGAGAACCGTTCATGGAATTCAGGTGAACACTGCATGTGATTGAGAACATCTTTGTTGAAGATATCCATCTACCTGAAAAATCAAGTTAGCGATATGCAATGTTTATGATGCATGTAATGTGAGCTAAAGGAGAAATAGGCATGTTATGTTGTGTATGAATATGCGTATGAATATGCGCATGATGCATGATGTATGATGTATGATGTATGATGTATGATGTATGAATATGATATGAATGTGAATGCGTGATGTATGAATATGATGTCAAGCTTCTATTTGGAAAAATAAATTTCCGTCAGTCATCTGGATATGACTATATTGTGATTGTTGATGATCTTTTGTCTTGTTAGAGTACCCTCGGCTGGGGAAATTCTTTGAGAACCATAGTACTCTGTTGAAGGATCTTTGACTATCACTTGGGAATGAAAGGTAGCTGGAAGTTCTGATGCCCTTTCAAATGGGAATGAGGAAGATGCATAATACTCCGATGCACTATCTGACCAAGTCCGAGTGCGGGGATCACACCTTCTGAAGATAGTAATCTGGAACAACCCTGCTGGGGAATAAGACTTTTTTTGAAGAGAAAATCTTTTTGAGGAATTTGCTGAGAAATGTGTTTCTCTTGGGGATTTTCTTCTGATGGAATGATGTCCAGATAATTGGGACATTTCCTGAATGCTATTCCTATTTTTCCTAGTAAACATCAATCATATTCAAATGCACATGTTCATTCAGAATTATCATTGGGACGTTTACGTATTTAAAACAGAAAAAGTGAAAATAGTGATTTTTGAGCCTAAGCTGCATTGATTTTTGAAAAAGAGCCATGATAGGCTGATTAGCACAGGGAGACAACAATCCTAGAAGTAGGAAACTGTCATAAAGTTTTGGAAAATATTTATAAAGATAAATAGCTATGTGAAAACAATCCAGTCAAGTTTCAATTCTACTATTGCCAATCTGTCTTCGAGCATCTCATCCCTCACTTGTTGGAAGAAAGTGATTGGACTGATCGGTGTCTTTGAGGTGTTGAATCTTGATGGTGAGTAGGCAGTTGAATGGAACATAGTTGTATGCTTCATTCCCTAACTTTTGCCTAGGCTGCCCTTTCAGGTTTTCAGCCTACCGGGATAGTATTTGTTTAGTCTCTAATTTTTGCCTGGATCGCCCTTTCGGGTTTTCAATCCACCGAGACGCTCATTTTTTTGCCTAAGTTGCCCTTTCAGGTTTTCAACTTAGCGAGCTGTTTTTTTTTTTTTAAGCGAAGTATTTTTTGACTATGTCAGCATTCACAGGGTGTGGGAAATCCTCGCCATCCATGGTTGTAAGCAACATGGCGCCGCCGGAGAATATTTTCTTGATTATGAATGGTCCCTCGTAGGTGGGAGTCCATTTGCCTCTGGGATCACCTTGTGGTAAGATGATGAGTTTGACAACCAAGCCACCAGTTTGGTATGCTTGACTTTTGACTTTTTTGTTGAAGGCTTTGATCATACGCTTTTGGTATAGCTGACCATGACAAATAGCGGCGAGCCTTTTCTCATCAATCAAGTTTATCTGGTCCAACCGTGTTTGAATCCAATCGTCTTCGTCTAGATTGGCTTCTTTCATAATCCTTAGGGAAGGAATCTGAATTTCAATTGGAAGAACTGCCTCCATACCATAGACTAAGGAGAATGGAGTTGCCCCTGTTGAAGTACGCGCAGATGTGCGATAACCATGAAGAGCAAAAGGTAACATCTCATGCCAGTCTTTGTAGGTTACTGTCATTTTTTGTATGATTTTCTTGATGTTCTTGTTGGCAGCTTCCACCGCGCCGTTCATCTTTGGTCGATATGGAGAAGAATTATGATGTTTGATCTTGAACTGTGTGCAAAGTTCAGTAATCATTCTGTTGTTTAGATTTGTGCCATTGTCCGTGATAATCCGTTCAGGGATGTCGTACCGATAAATGAGATTGTATTTGATGAACCGGGCCACCACATTCTTGGTAACAGAAGCAAATGAAGCTGCTTCTACCCACTTTGTGAAGTAGTCAATAGCGATCAGGATAAAGCGATGTCCGTTGGAGGCAGTAGGTTTGATTTCTCCAATCATATCAATACCCCACATTGCAAAAGGCCAAGGAGCCGTCGGGACGCTTAATGGAACTGGAGGTACATGTACTTTGTCAGCGTATATCTGGCATTTGTGACATGTTCGGGAGTAATGATGGCAGTCTGTTTCCATGGTAGACCAGTAATAACCTGCTCTAAGGATCTTTTTAGCCATTGTATGTCCACTGGAATGAGTACCGAAGGCACCATTGTGTATTTCTTCCATGATCTGTTCTGCTTCCTTCTTGTTTAC